>NC_045804.1:29311897-29386216 GCF_009873245.2 Balaenoptera musculus
CTGGAATATAAGAAATAGTCTACAGACTAAATCAGTACACTAAGTACTAAACAAAAAATTAAAATAAATTTATAACTATAATGTTTTAGTTAAACTATGGAACATTAAGATTAAAGACAAAATATTAGAAATTAGTGGATAAATAAATAAATTGCATACCTATGAATGATGAGAATTAGCAGGCTTCTCATCAACAATGATATAAGCCAGAAGAGAATGGAGAGGTATCTTTAAAGTATTGATTGAAAATAGCTGGCAATTTAGAATTCTATAGCCAGTTAAAATAATATTCAAGAGTTAGGATGAAGTAATAAAAAATCAAAATCATACCTATAAAAATCAATGGGAGTTTATCATCCATAGACTTTCTTTCTTCATTACTAAAGGATGTACTTTAACATAAAGAAAAGTAAAAACTATAGGAGTCTAGTGAAAGAAAAAATAGATGTGATAAAAATAATAAAATGTTTGTAAATTTAATTCAATATTGACTATAATTAATAATAACTAATTGCATGCCTAAAACTTTCAGAAGGCAATAAAAAAAAGAGCATGGAATGAAGTATTAACAATGTTAAAACACATGAAGAGCAACAAGAGTAGAATTAAATGATTTTAGGCTTGTTAGAAATATGTACAGAAACGCATTTATTGAATATATTAAAATTTTTGGTGTAACCAGTGAAAGTATTAATTATTTCAAGTTTACACACCATAAAAGGAGAAAAATAGATTTAGAAAAAGAGAAGGATAATGAAAAGTTTACCCAGGCATAGCAGAAAACTAGAAAAAGAACTGTCTAAATATATTAAACACAATAAATTTTAACAGAATAAGCCTGTTTAAGTACAATCACTTAAACTGGATTTTTTAAACTGCAGCTATATGCTACTATAAGAGTTATTTCTTTAACGAAAATTTACAATATCCTTAAAAATAAAATAGGAGATGTGGACAAGATAGCCAAATATAAACAAAAGAAGACTGGTGAACCAATATTAATAGCAGACAAAATAGAATTTTAAGAAATAATTAATAGTTATAAAGGGTGACACTGTAATAAAGAGTAATTCAATGAATGTGAATTAAGTAGTTACTTCACTAACAGTCTAGCCTAGTCACCTAGTCACCGTGAGACAGACTTCACTTGATAGCCCAGTTCAAGCATCCTGAAGACATCATCCTCAGGATACCACTGGTGGCTATCTCATCTTTCTTTCTCGTGTTGTTTTATATGTTTCAAACTTAGAATCTGTATTTTTTAGAAAGTACAGATTCTTCCATGTCAAAAATTCCCATTATAAATATTTAAATAATGAAATATTTAAACAGCCTGACACAATATGTTAACAAGTCCATGGTACTAAGACATTAAATGACTGAAATTCAATCTTCCATTGTTAAGATTTGTCTCAGTCACAGAAGCACCTCATGAAAGAAAAGCAGAAATAATTTTCTGGAAAGGCAAAAGAGAAAGTGATTCTTTTGATATCTCTTTTTTATGATGATAATTCTTGACAGGATAACCATTTTATCACTAAATGAATTCCTAAAGGGGAAGGGTATTGAATCTCTCTCTCTTTCTCTCTCTCTACATTTTGTTGCCTTTGTTGTTCATAGAATCCTTACACATAGAATGAAATTTGGATTGAAACACAACCTAAAAAGAAGATATCACAACAGAGTCATTTAATTTCTCTTTGCTAACTCTCTATTTTCCTGTCTAAAACTCCAGAGTGAAGGTGAAATATAGCATCATTTCCAGGAACAGTAAAAACCTTTTCCCCTTTATGCTAGCACAACACTAAAATGTGATTTGGGTGTAAAAATAACTTATATCCAAATATTAACTTCGGGATGTACTACAGATGTGTTGTTCTCAAAGAATAGAAACTTCAGGGATACACTTCAATGCACACTCTAACACTTCATTCTTAGTATCCTGGTTGCTATAATACCTACCACTCCACATTCCACAAACAGAGAAAACTCAGATATCATATGTCCCCAGCAGATAGACCTGCTTTTGATTATTAGCATTCATGGGGCTCATCCAAAACACACTTTTCACAAACAACTTGCTTTTGGACTTTAGGATGTATTCTACTTTTTTTTGTTGTTTTTTGTAGTGGATTTTACCTCCTTTGTCAATCTTTGTCCTGTTTTTTATTTCCACAAATTCTACCTGACTATATGTTTTCACTTTTTCCTGTCTAGACTACCACAACAGTCTCTCAACTTGTCTTTCCTCTACTCTCTCCTGGCTCCAATATGTCCTTTGTATTACAGACAGTAGTATTTCTAATGTGCAAATAGGACCATATTGCTGCTTTCAAATTCAAGTAGATGCATAAAATAAAATGTGCAAAAAAACAGAACAAGCTTTTCACATCCCTTCCATGATCTAATGCTTTAATGTTCTTCTCCTGCCCCTGCCATAAACGTATTTTATTCCTTAGCCATGTTGATTTACTAACTGTCCTATAAACACATCAGTGTCTTTTATCTTTCTATATCTTTGAGTATTCTGTTCCCATAGTCAAGGATCCTTTAATTGCTTAAAATTTACTATAACTCCTTCAAAGCAAAATTCTGGGGAATGGCATAGGCCATTCACAAAAGTAAATAAGCATCTTCTACTTTGTTATAATTCCATAGCGCCAAGCATTTCTTGTTTTGATTCGCTTATCCCATTATTAAATAGGTCAGTTGAATGGAAAATCTGGAACTAGGTGCCAGGATGAATGATGATTATCAGAGCTGGGTGAATTGATACAGTGAAAGTGCATTTAAGGTTAGATTTGAGTGAGTTTCTAACCATAGAATGTGGAGATTCCATTGCTTAATTTTATTCTGCCTTAGGTTGGTGCTGGTTATAAGGATTTGCAGGTCATAAAATGAATCCATCAGTGCAAAAGAGGATTTAGAAGCTCAGAACAAAGGAGGGCTCTCATCTAGATCTGCACAGGAGAATATATATTGAATGAATAACCTCTTCTAATCTTGGCAGTGGTCTCATGTAGGAGATGAAATTTACAGTTCAGCTTGGCCTGAGCTTTTGGTTGTCTCTTAAACGTTGGTGATTGTCCAAATCATCTTCTTTGTTCTTAGTGGTTCCCAGCAGTTGAGAACGTGTGGAGGACCTGTTAGTGTCCCAAAGAGGAGGATCTCAGTCAGCCTTTAGATGTGAGCTAAATTAGAGGCTCTCAGGCAGCAGCTTTCATAGTATGCAAACAGGCCTCTTTCAGGGAAAGACTATGAGACAGCAATTTTTCTTTTCCTCCCTCTGTGTTGAGCCCTGGAGGGATAGCCACAGTGAGTCCTCCCAAGCTCTCTAAGAACTGTTTCTTTGTTTGCTGTAGTCTTGGGGGTCTCATGGGTACAAGCTCGGTTGGCTTTCTGAGCTAGGTGTTTTGGGGGCTAGTCCTTCAAATGAAGGTCTTAAAAGTTGGAGGAATAGATGTTGGGCCCAAACCCTTCACTCTTCAGGGAGAAGCTAGGAGTTGTGAGTAACCTCCCAGTTGTGGGGTTTATGTGAGTGTGTTTCAGCCTGTCCTACTCATTTCAATGTGGAAAGTTTCTCATTCATCTGATATGTAGGAGTTGCTAGGTTAGTTTCTGTATTTCCTTCAGAGCCAATTGCACCCTGTGTAGCTGTAGATTTGGTGTGTCCCTGGAAGGAGGTGAGTTCAGGAGACTCCTATGTCTCCATCTTGGAGTGGAACTCTGAGAATATATATTGAATATGATATCAGACAAATTAACTTTAAGCTCTGTCAGTTACAAATTTAGTGAACATTATCAATTTTCTTATCCTCCTTGACCCTCACTATTTATAGCTACAATACAAAGTTAACACTAGTTTCAATTTAATAGTTTGTTGTAAATATTTAGGACACTATATTTTTATATATTAATAATAATTATGATAACTATTAACAGTATTAGTATTATTAATGATGATGAGGATAAGAAGAAGAACAGAAATTATTTCATGCTGCTTTGATCCAGTGTTAAGGCCCTGGTTAGAAGCTGAACAGTTTCCCTTCTTGGGCAACTTCCCTTCTTGAGTTCTCATACCCTGGGACCACTAGGCACTCACCTTAATTACCCTGGGGCCAGAAGCCAGAGGGCTAGGGACAGCCCCTATACGCAAGAGCCTATGAAACTTTTCAATCAAGCCATTCCACAGGGAGCCTGGGAACCTAGCTAATCACACTCTCTTTACCATATATAAACTGCCTCCTACATCCCCAGTTTGCTGCTACCCTGACCCAGGATGCAACCTCCTGTGTGACCTTGCATGGTAGTCTTCTTTCATTTGGCGCTCTAAGTAACAAAGGTTTCTATCTTGCATGTGTTCAAGTGTCTGTGTGTTGTATCCCACCATCAAAAGAATCTTTAAAATTTATAAAATATTAACATATATTATGAAACAAAATAGATACCTTTGCAAGTGGAAGAAAAATGGTGACTACTGCTACTCATTTTTTTTTTTTTTCTTCTATGAATCCAAAAGCAAGGCCAATAACATATAACCTAGACATGTTGCCAGAGCTCCTCCAGGTCTTTGCTCAAAACTCATCAACCCCCACCTTTAGCAGGAGTGTCCTTGCTCACAACCCTCCAACCTCAGCATTTAGCAGGAGTTAACATAAACCTTTAAGTTAAAGGGTCCAGAGATAAGAAAGTAAGCTACAAACAAAACAAAACAAAACAAAACAAAACAACCCAGATGGAACCAGCTAGGACCAAAATGGCAAAAAATCTGACCTCCAACAGACCCTGAGTCCATTATACAGATTTTAGTTCATTAGCATACTAAATGACACACCTGGCTGGCAGACAAGACCAGACATTAAGGACCAAAAAAGGATAAAAAGAGAGTGGCACCCCACTTCCCCACAAAAGCCCTGCCCATTCCCCCAGAAGACTAATGAGTATGCCTCCCCATCATCAGTCTCACTCTTCCTCCCTTTGTCTTTACCTTTTAAAATTAAATCCCTGTTGCCAGGTGGGTGAGAAGTTGGTCTGTGAACTTAGTTCCTGCTTCTCCATTCTTTAGTCATTGAATAAAATTTGTGCTGTGTGGATCTCAGCTTCAGTTTCATTATTCGCCTACTCCAACCAACCAGAAAAGAACCCTCCCCCACTGAGGCAGGGAGCCATCAGCTGGGCTAGGGCCAGAGCAGGGCCCATAGACTCAATTCGGTAACAGCAGACTATGGTGCTCTTTGAATCTTCTGACATACCATCCTTACCAGTAGATCAGTAAGCCATAGAAACATCTATTCTGCCACCTAGGTCTAATCAAGGGATACTTCCCCAATAGAGCTCACAAAGTTTAAGAAATAATAGAAGTGCCAGTCATAGAAACCTACAGTCAATATTATGGCAATTGAGATGGTGAAAGACTTCTCACTTCTCACATTTATTCAATCCCACATTTCGTACTCAAATATTAATAACAAATTACACTAGAAAACGATTATGAGATCAGAGGACAACTGCTGCCATAACAATTATTCTGAAAATAGACTATCAGCCATTATTCAGTAATTGGAAAAATGGTAAATAAAATATTGCTATCTTGGAAATAATTTTGGTAGAATATTTCCTTTAAAATGTGACCTGGAATATGTCACATCTGTATGGAATTATATCACACACAGAAATTTATCTTTATTATTATTTATTCTGTGATATCAATTTTCTTTAGGAAACAAAATACAACAGCAAACCTCTAATCATATGCTTATTGACAACATCTGTGGTTACAAAGATTTATTTGTAAGAGCTCTGTCTTCTTTTACCAATCCTCTGACATAAACTATAATAATAGTAATGGAATATTGATTGAACACTAACAATATCAGACACTATTTTAGTTTTTTTTGTTTATTTCTGTGCCCCAGCTATTTAACCCTCTCCAAAGTCTAAGAGGTAGTTACATTTGACAGATTTGGTTTTTAAATGAGATTTAGACCATAAGTTGCCCAAGTTCTCACAGCATCTAAATAAAGAGGAAGATTTAAATTTAGATCTGTTAACTCCAGAACTTGGGTTCTTAATTGCTATAATATAGTCCCTCAATGTATTTTATTATTTCTAATGATATCCTTTCTCCCATATCTGATGTTTATCCCTAGTTCTCATTCTCTTTGAAATGAATAGAAAATAGCACTGTACTATCCTTTGCTATCTCTCTCAAAATTCACTGTATCTTGCCTTCAAGCCATTCCACTTTTCTCTTTTTTACATGTATTTCTATTTCCTCATCTAAATTCCTTCCTTCCTTCTTTCCTTCCTCCCTACCCCTGCCCTCTCCCTTTCTTTCTTTCCTTCTTTCTTTCTCCTTTCTTTCTTTCTTTCTCTTTCTTTCTTTCTTTCTTTCTTTCTTTCTTTCTTTCTTTCTTTCTTTCTTTCTTTCTTTCTTTCTTCTTCTCACCTTCTTCTTTCTTATTCTCCTTCCATCCAGGCCGTCCCTCAAGGCTAAGTTTTTGGATTTGTACTTTAATGTCTACTCTCTCTTATTTATTTGACTGACCCTTGTGTAAGGCTTAAATTCCATGTTTCTCCCATTTTTAAAATAGAAAATCTTATTTTATAGTCCCATTGTCATCTCATACTCAATAATAACTAACTGAATGCCCTTCTGGGATTCATGTGTACCATTTTTACTTTATAATTCTATTAATTTTTTTGCTACAGGCTCTAGAGCAAATGACCCAATCTTTATATGCCTCTTTTTCTCTCATTAAAACAGATACTTTAGATAATTTCTGCAGTTCCTGAAGGCTCTGGAGTATGGTGAGCCCTTGTTCTAAGACATGAGAGACTCACCTACCTTGTGAAATTTTAGACTCAACATTTTGTATTTAGTCATATTTGTCCCTTTAAGTGTCCATCTCTTGGACTAGCTGAAAGCATAGATCCCATAAAAGAAATGTCTAGAAAATGCTCAACCTTGGTTTCCTATATCCTGAACCATACTATTATACTAAACATATAGCTTGAACCATTCATTATCACTTCAAAATTGCTCTTTTTAAAACATCTCTCCATTTTTGAAAAATTATATTTTGCATTTCTGCTTCTTCTTTAGAACTGAATGATGTAATTTATTATTTTTATTTTTTTATCTTTTCACTGTTTTTATTTTTTCATTTTTATTTTTTATTATTTTTTTTTACAGTAGGTCCTTACTGGTTATCTATTTTAAATATAGCAGTGTGTATATATGTGTCTATCTGAAATTCCCAATCTATACCTGCTCCCCAACCTTCCCCACTAGTAACCATAAATTCATTCTCTAAGTCTGTGAGTCTGTTTCTGTTTTGTAAATAAGCTCATACATCATTTTTTTTAGATTCCACATATAAGTGATATCATATAATATTTATCTTTCTCTGTCTGACTTCACTTGGTAGGATAATCTCCTGGTTCATCAATGTTGCTACAAATGGCATTATTTCATTCTTTGCAACGGCTGAATAACATTCCATTGTGTATACGTACCACATCTTCGTAATCTGTTCATCTGTGGACGGACATTTCATGTCTTAGTTATTGTGAACAGTGCTGCAATGAATATTGGGATGCCTGTATCCTTTCAAACCATGTTTTTCTCTGGATAAACACCCAGGAGTAGGGTTGCTGGATCATATGGTACCATTATTTTTAGGAACATCGATACTGTTCTCCACAGTGGCTGTCCAAATTTACATTCCCTCAATAGTGAATGAGGAATCCCTCTTGCGAGAACACCAGAATCACAACTAGCTGCTGGACAATCATCGACAGGAAGATACTGGAACTCATCAAAAAAGATACCCCACATCCAAAGACAAAGGAGAAGCCACAATGAGACGGTAGGGGGGGTGCAATCACAGAAAAATCAAATCCTACAACTGGTGGGTGGGTAACTCACAGACTGGTGAACACTTATACCACAGAAGTCCACCCACTGGAGTGAAGGTTCTGAGCCCCACGTCAGGCTTCCCAACCTGGGGGTCTGGCAATGAGAGGAGGAATTCCTAGAGAATCAGACTATGAAACCTAGTGGTAATTCATTACAGGACTTCAACAGGACTGGGAGAAACAGAGACTCCACTCTTGGAGGGCACACACAAAGGAGTGTGCACATTGGGACCCAGGGGAAGGAGCAGTGACCCCAGGGGAGACTGAACCAGACATACCTGCTAGTGTTGGAAGGTCTCCTGCAGAGGCAGGGGGTGGTTCTGTTTCACTATGGGGACAAGGACACTGGCAGCAGAAGTTCTCAGAAGTACTCCTTGGAATGAGCCCTCCCAGAGTCTGTCATTAGCACCACCAAAGAGCCAAGGTAGGCTCCAGTGTTGGGTTGCCTCAGGCAAAACAACCAACAGGGAGGGAACCAAGTCTCACCCACCAACAGTCAAGTGGATTAAAGTTTTATGGAGCTCTGCCCACCAGAACAACAGTCAGGTCTACCCACCACCAGTCCCACCCATCAAGCCTCTTAGATAGCCTCATTCCCCAGAGGGCAGACAGCAGAAGCAAGAAGAACTACAATCCTGCAGCCTGTAGAACAAAAAACACATTCAGAGAAAGATAGACAAGATGAAAAGGCAGAGGGCTATATACCAGAGGAAGGAACAAGATAAAACCTGAGAAAAACAACTAAATGAAGTGGAGATAGGCAACCTTCCAGAAAAAGAATTCAGAATAATGATAGTGAAGATGATCCAGGACCTCGGAAAAAGAATGGAGGCAAAGATCAAGAAGATGCAAGAAATGTATAACAAAGACGTAGAAGAATTAAAGAACAAACAAACAGAGATGAACAATACAATAACTGAAAGGAAAACTACACTAGAAGGAATCAATAACAGAATAACTGAGGCAGAAGAAAGAATAAGTGACCTGGAAGACAGAATGGTGGAATTCACTGCTGTGCAACAGACTAAAGAAAAAAGAATGAAAACAAATGAAGACAGCCTAAGAGACCTCTGGGACAACATAAAACACAACAGCACTAACATTATAGTGGTCCCAGAAGGAGAAGAGAGAGAGAAAGGACCCAAGAAAGTATTTGAAGTGATTAGAGTCAAAAACTTCCCTAACATGGGAAAGGAAAAAGCCACCCAAGTCCAGGAAGTGCAACGAGTTCCATACAGGATAAACCCAAGGAGAAACACACCGAGACACATAGTAATCAAATTGGCAAAAGTTAACGACAAAGAAAACTTATTGAAAGCAGCAAGGGAAAAAAGACAAATAACATACAAAAGAACTCCCATAAGGCTAACAGCTGATTTCTCAGCAGAAACTCTACAAGCCAGAAGGGAATGGCATGATATACTTAAAGTGATGAAAGGGAAGAACCTACAACCAAGATTACTCTACCCGGCAAGGATCTCATTCAGATTCGATGGAGAAATGAAAAACTTTACAGAGAAGCAAAAGCTAAGAGAATTCAGCACCATCAAACCAGCTCTACAACAAATGCTAAAGGAACTTCTGTAAGTGGGAAACACAAGAGAAGAAAAGTAATTACAAAAACAAACCCAAAACAATAAAGAAAATGGTCATAGGAACATACATATTGATAATTACCTTAAACGTGAATGGATTAAATGCTCCAACCAAGAGACACAGGCTTCCTGAATGGATACAAAAACAAGACCCTCATATATGCTGTCTACAAGAGACCCACTTCAGACCAAGGGACACATACAGACTGAAAGTGAGGGGATGGAAAAAGATATTCCATGCAAATGGAAATCAAAACAAAGCTGGAGTGGCTATACTCATATCAGATAACATAGACTTTAAAATAAAGAATGTTACAAGAGACAAGGAAGGACACTACATAATGATCAAGGGATCAATCCAAGAAGAAGATATAACAATTATAAATATATATGCACCCAACATAGGAGCACCTCAATACATAAGGCAACTGCTAACAGCTATAAAAGAGGAAATCGACAGTAACACAGTAATAGTGGGGGAATTTAACACCTCACTTACACCGATGGACAGATCATCCAAAATGAAAATCAATAAGGAAACACAAGCTTTAAATGACAAATTAAACCAGATGGACTTAATTGATATTTATAGGACATTCCATCCAAAAACAGCATATTACACTTTCTTCTCAAGTGTGCATGGAACATTCTCCAGGATAGATCACATCTTGGTTCACAAATCAAGCCTCAGAAAACTTAAGAAAATTGGAAGCATATCAAGCATCTTTTCTGACCCCAATGCTATGAGATTAGAAATGAATTACAGGGAAAAAAACGTAAAAAACACAAACTCATAGAGGCTAAACAATAAGTTACTAAATAACCAAGAGATCACTGAAGAAATCAAAGAGGAAATCAAAAAATACCTAGAGACAAATGACAAAAAAACATGACGATCCAAAACCTATGAGGTGCAGCAAAAGCAGTTCTAAGAGGGAAGTTTATAGTTATAAAAGCCTACTTGAAGAAACAGGAAAAATCTCAAGTAAACAATCTAACCTTACACCTAAAGGAACTAGGGAAAGAAGAACAAACACAATCCAAAGTTAGCAGAAGGAAAGAGATCATAAAGATCAGAGCAGAAATAAATGAAATAGAAACAAAGAAAAAAATAGTAAAGATCAATAAAACTAAAAGCTGGTTCTTTTAGAAGATAAACAAAATTGATAAACCACTAGCCAGACTCATCAAGAAAAAGAGGGAGAGGACTCAAATCAAAAAAATTAGAAATGAAAAAGGAGAAGTTACAACAGACACCGCAGAAATACAAAGCATCCTAAGAGACTACTACAAGCAACTCTATGCCAATAAAATGGGCAACCTGGAAGAAATGGGCAAATTCTTAGAAAGGTATAACCTTCCAAGACTGAACTAGGAAGAAACAGAAAATATGAACAGACCAATCACAAGTAATGAAATTGAAACTGTGATTAAAAATCTTCCAACAAACAAAAGTCCAGGACCAGATGGCTTCACAGGTGAATTCTATCAAACATTTAGAGAAGAGCTAACACCCATCCTTCTCAAACTCTTCCAAAAAATTGCAGAGGAAGGAACACTCCCAAACTCATTCTATGAGGCCACCATCACCCTGATACCAAAACCAGACAAAGACACTACAAAAAAAGAAAATTACAGACCAATATCACTGATGAATATAGACGCAAAATCCTCAACAAAATACTAGCAAACAGAATCCAACAACACATTAAAAGGATCATACACCATGATCAAGTGGGATTTGTCCCAGGGATGCAGGATTCTTCAATATATGCAAATCAATCAATGTGATACACCATATTAACTAATTGAAGAATAAAAACCATATGATCATTTCAATAGATGCAGGAAAAGCTTTTGACAAATTCAACACCCATTTATGTTAAAAAACTCTCCAGAAAGTGGGCATAGAGGGATCCTACCTCAACATAATAAAGGCCATATACGACAAACCCACAGCAACCATCATTCTCAATGGTGAAAAACTGAAAGCATTTCCTCTAAGATCAGGAACGAGACAAGGATGTCCATTCTCACCACTATTATTCAACATAGTTTTAGAAGTCCTAGCCACGGCAATCAGAGAACAAAAAGAAATAAAAGTAGTACAAATTGGAAAGGAAGAAGTAAAACTGTCACTGTTTGCAGATTACATGATACTATATAGAGAGAATCTGAAAGAGAAATTATAGAAACACTCCCATTTACCATTGCAACAACAAAAAAATAAAATACCTAGGAATAAACCTTCCTAGGGAGACAAAAGACCTGTATGCAGAAAACTATAAGACACTGATGAAAGAAATTAAAGATTATACCAACAGACGGAGAGATATACCATGTTCATGGATTGGGTGAATCAATATTGTGAGAATGACTATACTACCCAAAGCAATCTACAGATTCCATGCAATCCCTATCAAATTACCAAGGGCATTTTTTACAGAACTAGGACAAATCATCTTAATATTTGTATGGAGACACAAAAGACCTCGAATAGCTAAAGCAGTCCTGAGGGAAAAAAACGGAGCAGGAGGAATCAGACTCCCTAACTTCAGACTAGACTACAAAGCTACAGTCATCAACACAATATGGTACTGGTCCAAAACAGAAACACAGATTAATGGAACAAGATAGAAAGCCCAGAGATAAACCCATGCACCTATGGTCAACTAATCTATGACAAAGGAGGCAAACATATACAATGGAGAAAAGACAGTCTCTTCAATAAATGGTGCTGGGAAAACTGGACAGCTACATGTAAAAGAATGAAATTAGAACACTCCCTAACACCATACACAAAAATAAACTCAAAATGGATTCGAGACCTAAATATAAGACCGGACACTATAAAACTCTTAGAGGAAAACACAGGAACAACACTTTTGACACAAATCTCAGCAAGATCTTTTTTGATCCACCTTCTAGAGTAATGGAAATAAAAACAAAAATAAACAAATGGGACCTAATGAAAGTTCAAAGTTTTTACACAGCAAAGGAAACCATAAAGAAAATGAAAGGACAACCATCAGAATGGGAGAAAATATTTGCAAACGAATCAACAGACAAAGGAATAATCTCCAAAATATATAAACAGCTCATGCAGCTCAATACTAAAGAAACAAACCACCCAATCCAAAAATGGGCAGAAGGCGTAAATAGACATTTCTACAAAGAAGACATAGAGATGGCCAAGAAGCACATGAAAAGCTGCTCAACATCACTAATTATTAGAGAAATGCAAATCAAGACTGCAATGAGGTATCACCTCACACCAGTTAGAATGGGCATCATCAGAAAATCTACAAACAACAAATGCTGGAGAGGATGTGGAGAAAAGAGAACCGTCTTGCACTGTTGGTGGGAATGTAAATTGATACAGCCACTATGGAGAACAGTATGGAGGTTCCTTAAAAAACTAAAAATAGGGCTTCCCTGGTGGCGCAGTGGTTGAGAATCTGCCTGCCAATGCAGGGGACACGGGTTCGAGCCCTGGTCTGGGAAGATGCCACATGCTGCGGAGCAACTAGGCCCATGAGCCACAACTACTGAGCCTGCGCGTCTGGAGCCTATGCTCCACAACAAGAGAGGCCGCGATAGTGAGAGGCCCACGCACCGCGATGAAGAGTGGCCCCCGCTTGCCGCAACTGGAGAAAGCCCTCACACAGAAACGAAGACCCAGCACAGCCAAAAATAAATAAAATAAAGAATTACAAAAAAAAAAGAGTAAAATATTAAAAAAAAAAAACTAAGAAAAACTAAAAATAGAATTACCATATGATCCAGCAATCCCACTACTGGGCATATACCCAGAGAAAACCATAATTCCAAAAGACACATGTGGGCTTCCCTGGTGGCACAGTGGTTTAGAATCTGCCTGCCAGTGCAGGGGACACAGGTTCGAGACCTGGTCTGGGAAGATCCCACATGCCGTGGAGCAACTGGGCCTGTGAGCCACAACTACTGAGCCTGTTCGTCTGGAGCCTGTGCTCTGCCAGAAGAGAGGCCACGATAGTGAGAGGCCTGTGCACCATGATGAAGAGTGGTCCCCGCTCACCACAACTAAAGAAAGCCCTCGCACAGAAACAGTTGAACTACCCACACAGTTGAACTAGCCATCAAAGAAAACTCCCCATGTACACAGCTGTCAATTTGGTTAACTCAGAAGTTAGATCAGAACTGTGTGACACACCAACTCAGTTTTGTTTAACAGTTCTATCATAAAGACGATCTTTATATGGTGTCACAATGTGCCTTTCTGTACCCTTCGTGTACTGGTGTCAAGATTGCTTCCTTTTCATCCAAGATCTTTTCCATGAAAATAGACATAATGCATTTAATCTCTCTTTCAGAAGACAGCCTTTCAAATATTTGAAAACAGTAACTTGTCACCTTCTTTTCTTCATTTTCTTCTTTATTTCAACAGAGATCAATTGAATGCAAAAATATTTTGTAGACTTTTTCCTGTCTTGGCTAAAAACTTGGGAAGAGTGACATAACCTAGGAAAACCCCTGTAATTTATATTAATAATAACTTATTAAAGAATATGGTAGCCATTATAATGCACATTCAAAGGGGATAATCATTAGAAGTTTGACAGCTTTGCATGCAGCAGTCAGGTGGAAACTAGTTCATCCTTTTAGAATGGGCTAACTGCTTATTAAGATTAACAGTTTCAGCTGGGCAGAGGTGCATTGCTATCAACTGAAATGGATAACCTGACAACCGTTTTATTCTTAACTAGTTGAAAAAATATAAAATATGAATATCATGGAGAGTGCAGCATTGTACTCCAGAAATGTTTATGTAAATTGATCATCATGTAATGGAGCAGGACCCTATGGTCCTTCCTACCCATGTCCTTTGCCTGCCTTTTGTCTGTGGGAAAAATTTAGCAAAAGAATAAGTTTAGTCAGAAAAGTGAGAAAATGTAGAAACAAAGGAAAACACTCCTACAAGACTAAATAATAACATAGTCATTAAGCATAGTAAAGGACATTTAATTCCTCCTCATGGGTTATAGATAATATTCTAAGCCATATCCTGTGAGCTGTCTTATAGATACAAAAACCCCCACCAGGTGGAAGAAGTTAGCTACAGGATGACCACACTGTAGCCGTGACATAAGCTGCCACAATTCAGAGAACTGGTCTCAAAGAAATGGTAACAAACCGACTCTGGAAATAAGGACTAACTGTACTTAAAACAATCAAGATTAGCTGATCAGACCACCACATGGCTAATTTCAAGATGACTGTCAGAGCTGACTGTGCTGTTTCTGCATGTAGACCCCTCCTTCCATCTATAAAAGTTCTTGCCTAGTAATTATTGGGTGGTGGTGGTGGGGAGTCGGCCTTTGGACAGGAGCCTGCCCTCCCCTGCAGGTTGCCAGCCTCCAAAATAAAGCAAACTTTCCCTTCCACCAACCTTGTCTCTTTACTGGCTTTTGAGTGGTGAACAGCCAGACCCCACTTTCAGTAACAATTGCTGTGAGAGCATCCAAGACAGATATCATAAACTATCATGTGGAATCAACAGAGTTGAATATTTGGGAATATCCAAAATGTCACAAGAGTCAAAAGAAATAAGAGTAAGAGGTAAACTGGAATCCAAGGGGGAAAAAAGGTAATATGTTTGAATATTAGAGACAATTTTCCATGCCTATGGCCTGTCTTTCATCCATTCAGGTACTATAGTATGCAGCAAAAAAAAAAAAAAAAAAAAAAAAAATTTTTAAAAAGCACGGGGTAGTATAAGAAATAAAAGGAATCCAAATTGGAAAGGAAGAAATAGAACTGTCATTGTTTGCAGATGACATAATATATATAGAAAACCCCAAAGACAACACCAAAATTCGTTAGAACTAATAAATGAATTCAGTAAGGATGCAGCATACAAAATCAATATATAGAAATATGCTGAATTTCTAAACACTAGTAACAAACTATCAGAAAGAGAATTTAAGAAAACAATCCCATTTACAATTGCATCAAAAAAAAAAAAAAATACCTAGGAGTAAATCTAACTAAGGTGGTTAAAGACCTGTACTCAGAAAGCTATAAGAAATTGATGAAAGAAATTGGAGATGACACAAACAAATGCTCAGGGATTGGAAGAATTCATATTGTTAAAATGACCATACTACCCAAGGCAATATACAAATTAAATACAATCCCTATTAAAATACCAATGGCATACTAGAACAAAGAATTCTAAAATCTGTGTGGAAACATAATAGATTCCAAATAGCCAAAACAGTCTTGAGAAAGAACAAAGCTGGAGGTATCAAAATCCCTGATTTCAAACTATACTACATATTTACAGTATTAAAACTCTATGGTACTGGCACAAAAACAGATGCATAGAACAGAATATGGAGCCCAGAAATGAATCCACACTTATATAGTCAATTAAAAAAGAGGAAGAATATACAATGGGGCAAAGAGAGCCTCTTCAAAAATGATGTTGGTAAAATTGGACAGCTCCATGCAAAAGAATCAAACTGGATTACTTTCTCACACCATATACAGAAATAAAATTAAAATGGATTAAAGACTTAAATGTAAGACCTGAAACCATAAAAATCCTAGAAGAAAACATAAGCAGTACTCTCTTTCACATCAGCCTTAGCAATATTTTTTTGGATGTGTCTCCTCAGACAAAGGAAACAAAAGCAAAAATAAACAAATGGGATTACATCAGACTAAAAACCTTCTGCACAGCAAAGAAAACTATCAACAAAACAAAAAGGCTCCCTACTGGAAGAAAGAAGATATTTGCAAACAATATAACTGATTAGGTGTTAATATCCAAAATTTTCAAATAACTCATGCAACTGAACATCAAAAAAAAAAAAAAGTCAACCTGATTAAAAAATGGACAGAGGAACTGGATAGATATTATTCCAAAGAAGACATACAGATGGCCAACAGGCACATGGAAAGATGCTTAACATCACAAGTCAAAACTGCAATGTGATATTACCTCATACTTGTCAGAATGGAGGAAAGGAAACCCTCCTGCACTGTTAGTGGGAATGTAAGTTGATACAGTCACTGTAGAAAACAGTATGCAGGTTCCTCAAAAAATTAAAAATACAGTTCAGCAATTCCACTTCTGGGTATTGTTCCAAAGAAAATAAAATCATTAATTCAGAAAGATATATGCACCCCTATGTTCATTCCAACATCATTCACAATAGCCAAGATATAAAATCAACTTAATGTCCATTGATAGGTGAATGGAAAAAGAAGATATGATGTATACGTGCAATAGAATATTACTCAGCCATAAAATAGAATAAAGTCTTGCCATTTTCCATAACGTGGATGGACCTAGAGGATATTATGCTAAGTGAAATATCAGATAAACACCATGTGGTTTCACTTATATGTGGGATCTAAAAACCATAACAAAAAACAAACAGACTCATATAGAGAACAAACAGATGGTTGCCAGAGGGGATGGGGGTCAGAGGATGAGTGAAATAAGTAATGGAAATTAAGAGGCACAAACTTCCTGTTACAAAATAAATGAGTCACAGGGATGAAATGTTTCTGTGGTGACATATGGTTAAATGGACTTTTTGTGGTGATCATTTTGTAATGTATGGAAATATTGAATCTGTTATGAATCAGGAAGTAACATAGAGTTTTAGGTCAAGTATACTTCAAAAAAAAGTAATTGAGGTCCATGAATATGACTCACTTGAACAAAATCTATTCCTATTTAATATCATTTCACTTATTTTAACTGAAAAATAAATGTTTGTATTTGATAAAGTTTTAATAATCTGGATCTGTAGTGATAAATGACAACAAATATTTATCTGAAAAAGAAAAAAAAGAAAACAAAAAGGCCAAGGATTTTGAAAAATAATGAATTATTCAAAAGGGAGAAAAAACTAATGAGTTAGTCAAAAGGGAATAAAGTCATTATTTCTATGATCAAACTGTGTTATTTTAAATTGAGTTAAATATGCTGATTCATGAATGTGAGACAGAAAGTGCATACATGGTAGGGATTCCAGAGAGGAAGGGGACAATTATTTATTGAGCATATGCTTTGTGCAGAGTATGATGCCAGGTGCCTTGCATATGCTGTCATGAATATAATATCAATTATTATAATAATTATCCTTTGTCATCTATACTGAAATGAAAACCTAGGGAAAAAACAAAAGATCATAAGGCTAGCTATAAAGGACAACCACCCTCTGAAAGTCCAACCCAGACAAAATTATATCTATGCCTTGAATGCTTTCAGGTCATGCTGTATTTTTAGCACTTAACACATTTTTTTTCATTAAACATTTGTGAATTTTTGCTTAAAGCTAGTTGCCCCTACTACACTATTAACTGCATAAAGGTAAAGACTAAATCATCTTTATTTTTTCACTGTTAAATTTCCAGCAGCCAGCACAGTTTGAAGCATATTTGAGGTGCCTAGTAATGAGCTACTGAATAAAGAGATAAATCCATTAATTGAAAGCTTTGTTAAGTCTGTTGGGTCTTAACAACACCATAAACAAAGAAACAAAATCTCACAAACTACACTATTTGGTCTACTTATTGAAGATACTGCTATTTCTAAAAGTAGCAGAATGCCCTGAGTCCCAAACTGAAATTCAAATTTGACTATCTGTGGATATCTTTTGATCTTGCTTTCTTTGTTTTATTTTACTTTTGCTTATATGTGATGGATTCTGTTTAGAAGAGAGAAGGAGAAATATGTATACAATCCTTTGGAGAACTGGTGAAGGAGTGGGTAGGGAAATCATAGTACAGTGTAATGGATTTGAAATTGGACAGAGCTGGGTTTAAGTAACAGCTCTCTCAATGGAATTTACTTAATTTCTCCAAGACCCAAGATCCTTATCAGTGAAATTGACATAAACCACCAACCCCACAACATTGCTTGAAGAATTTATTGTAATAAAGCATGATGCATGTTAGGTGCATAGAATAGTACCTGGAATTCAGTAAACACACAGTAAGTGGTTTGCTATTGCTGTCATCATTATTATATTAATAATTTTACTGGATAACGACATTGTAATGGCTTCTGCTTGGTCCAACTTACCTGAGAACCTTCTTTAAAGTCTGAGGTAAGAAATATAGAACCAGAACTTATAAAAACTGTTACCCTGAAGTGTTCTGTATAATTAGATGTGCAGGGTGACAGAGGCCAGGTGACAGAATATAGGGCAGACTTAGAGAGAAGGGTAATGCATTCACTTCTGCATGGAATTCAGCATTGCTCTGGAACTGTAAATCCTTTCCTTGGGCACTTGTGTTTACAGGTGAGGCCATATGAGAAAAGGAACGAGCACAGGATATTGTCCAGAGTACTTGAGAAACCACCCCAAGAATTCCTGGAAAAAGTGGTTTGGAGTAAAGTAAGGGTACTTATGGCTGGGTAGAAGGGGATAAGGGGTTGATAGCCTTTGTTCAGATAGTGGGGTTCTGCACCATGCATTTTGGGAATTAATACTAATGCAGTCTTTCTTACATATCTGTTCTACCAAGCCTGGTTAACAATCAGGTTGCATGCTAAAATAAATATTGTGCCTTGAAGAGAATTGACACACATCAGAAAGCAGAAAAGGAGGTCAATGTCCAGGAGAGAGAATACCTTAACCTAGTCGTACTAGTTATTTGGACTCAGTGCCTCAAAACTTTGTCAAGAAGCAACCCCCATCATTCCACTACCAGCACCATAAGTCCACATGTTTGAGAGGTAAATCTGAGTGCTAGGCAGCATGTTGTTCTCAGAATTGTCCCTCCCTCACATAATTACTGTTTCAAGATAGTTTTATAATGATCATGGTTGTGTTTCTTGGCGCCCTATACTGCTATATAATCAATTCTCTCCTAGAAAGCAAGTCCGTCACTCTTGCAAAGAGGGTCCTGAATTGGTATCTCACCACTTTACCACACTTATAGTGACATTTGTGAAAAGAAGTGGTAGACACAGTTCAGGAGAAAACTGCAACAACCTGCTTTGAAAATATTGGCTTTTCACTATTAATTTCATTCAGAATATTTTAACTCTTTTCTTTCATTTAAAAATAGTTTATAACAGGCACACTTACATTTATTAACAAATATCTGTTAGTAATCTACTCCAAAAGCTTTTGCTAAACTTAATAATTCATTTCATTTCAACTATAGGTGTTTAAAAAATGCATTTAACCCTTGAGCCAACTATTTAAAACTCACCAGGGGCTCATCCTCTTGGCAAATACTAAGTATGTTTGAAAAGTCAGTGATCTACCAGACAAAGAAAAGAACAATATTTGCTTGCTGTCTTTCCTGTAATTGCTGTTTGGCCTTTATTGCCTAAGGTCAAGTTGCATTAGAGGGCTCTTGCCATCCTTTATTTACAATGGTTAGTCAGAGAGCTCCAGCTCTAGCACTTTCCAAATTCAAGGTCTTTGTTATAAAGATAAGTGATATAGCTGTGGTGAGTGGAGAAAGAGAGTTTGGGAGAATGACTTAAAACTGAGATATTGGGGGGACTTTCAAGATAGTGGACAAGTAAGGCATGGAGATCACCTTCCTCCCCACAAATACATCAAAAATACATCTACATGTGCAACTCCTACAGAACACCTACTGAACGCTGACAGAAGACCTCAGACTTCCCAAATGGCAAGTAACTCCACACGTACCTGGGTAGGGCAAGAGAAAAAAGAGAAAACAGAGACAAAAGAATAGGGATGGGACCTGCACTTCTGGGAGGGAGCTGTGAAGGAAGAAAAGTTTCTACACACTACAAATCCCCTTCACTGGCGAAGACAGAGGGTGGGCACGGGGAACCTTCGGAGCCACGGAGGAGAGCACAGCAACAGGGGTGCAGAGGGCAAAGTGGAGAGATTCCTCTACAGAGGATCAGTGCCAACCAGCACTCACCAGCCTGAGAGGCTTGTCTGCTCACCCGCTGGGGTGGGTGGGGGCTGGGAGCTGAGGTTCGGGCTTTGGAGGTCAGATCCCAGGGAGAGGACTGAGGTTGACTGCATGAAGACAGCCTGAGCGGGGCTAGTGCACAACAGCTAGCCAGGAGGGAGTCCAGGAAAAGGTCTGGAACTGCCTAAGAGGCAAGAGACCATTGTTTCTGGGTGTGCGAGGAGAGGGGATTCAGATCAATGCCTAAACAAGCTCCAGAGACGTGTGCGAGCTGTGGTTATCAGCACGGACACCAGAGACGGGCATGAAATGCTAAGGCTGCTGCTGCAACCACTAAGAAACCTGTGTGCAAGCACAGGTCACTATCCACACCTCCCCTCCTGGAATCCTGTGCAGCCTGCCACTACCAGGGTACCATGATCCAGGGACAACTTCCCCAGGAGAACACATGGCACACCTCAGGCTCTTGCAATGTCATGCTGGCCTCTGCCACCACAGGTTCACCTAGCATTTTGTACCCCTCAGTCCCCTTGGCCTGAGTGAGCCAGAGCTCGTTAATCAGCTGCTACTTTAACCCCGTCCTGTCTGGGTGGGGAACAGATGCCAGAGGGTGACCTACATGCAGAGGTGGGGCCAAATTCAAAGCTGAACCCCAGGAGCTGTGCGAACAAAGAAGAGAAAGGGAAATTTCTCCCAGCAGCCTCAGGAGCAGTGGATTAAATCTCCACAATCAACTTGATGTACCTTGCATCTGTGGAATACCTGAATAGACAATGAATCATCCCAAAATTGAAGTGGTGGACTTTGAGCAACTCTATACTTGGGGTATGCTTTCTGCATCTAATTTGTTCCTGGTTTTATATTGTCTTAGTGTAGTATTTAGAGCTTATTATCACTGGTAGATTTGGTTGCTCTCTTCCTTTTTTTAAAAAAAAATATATTTTTTTCTTTTTCTCTATTTGGGAGTGTGCATGTGTATGCTTCTTTGTGTGATTTTGTCCATATAGCTTTGCTTTTAACATTTGTCCTAGGGTTCTGTCTGTCTATTTCTTTTTTTTTTTTTTTGGTATAGTTTTTAGCACTTGTTATCGTTGATGGATTTGTTTATTGGTTTGGTTGCTCTCTTCTTTCTTTCTTTCTTTTTTTAATTACATTTTTATTTGTTTATTTTAAATACTTTTTAATTTTTTATTTTAATAACTTTATTTATTTAGTTAGTTTTCTATCTTTCTTCTTTTTTTCTCCCTTTTCTTCTGAGCTGTGTGGCTGACAGGGTTTTGGTGCTTGGGCTGGGTGTCAGGCCTGAGCCTCTTAAGTGGGAGAGCCAAGTTCAGGACAGTTAACCACCAGAGACCCCCTGGCCCCACATAATGTCAAATGGCAAAAGCTCTCCCAGATATCTCCATCTCATTGCTAAGACCCAGCTTCACTCAATGACCAGCAAGCTACAGTGCTGGACACCCCATACCAAACAACTAGCAAGACAGGAACACAACCCCACTGATTAGCAGAGAGGCTGCCTAAAAATCATAATAAGTTCACAGACACCATAAAACACAGAACCAGACATGGTCCTGCACACCAGAAAGACAAGACACAGCCTCATTCACCAGAACACAGGCACCAGTCCCCTCCACAAGGAAGCCTACACAACCGACTGAACCAACTTTACCCACTAGGGGCAGATGCCAAAAACAATGGGAACTATGAACCTACAGACTGCAAAAAGGAGACACCAAGGCAGTAAGTTGAGGAAAATGAGAAGACAGAGAAATACACACAGATGAAGGAGCAAGGTAAAAACCCAACAGAGCAAACAAATGAACAGGAAATAGGCAGTCTACCTGAAAAAGTATTCAGAGTAATGATAATAAAGATGATCCAAAATCTTGGAAATAGAATGGAGAAAATACAAGAACTGCTTGACAAGGACCTAGAAGAACCAAAGAGTAAACAAACAATGATGAACAACACAATGCATGAAATAAAAAATGCCCTAGAAGGAATCAATAGAAGAATAAATGAGGCAGAAGAACGGATAAGTCACCTGGAAGATAAAAGAGTAGAAATAACTACCACAGAGAAGAATAAAGAAAACAGAATGAAAAGAATTGAGGACAGACTCATAGACGTCTGGGACAATATTAAACGCTCTAACATTCGAAGTATAGGGGTACAGGAAGAAGAAAAGAAAAAGAAAGGGTCTGAGAAAATATTTGAAAAGATTAAAGCTGAAAAGTTCCCTAACATGGGAAAGGAAATAATCAATCAATTCCAGGAAGAAAAGAGAGTCTCATACAGGATAAAGCCAAGGAGAAACACACCAAGACACATATTAATCAAGCTATCAAAAGTAAAATTCAAAGAAAAAACATTAAAAGCAGCAAGAGAAAAGCAACAAATAACATATAAGGGAATCCATAAAAGGTTAACAGCTGATTTCTCAGCAAAAACTCTGTAAGCCAGAGGGGAGTGACAGAACGTATTTAAAGTAATTAAAAGGAAAAACCTACAGCCAAGATTATTCTACCCAGAGAGGATCTCATTCAAATTCATTGGGGAAAAGAAAAGCTTTACAGACAAGCAAAAGCTAAGAGAATTCAGCACCACCAAACCAGCTTTACAACAAATGATAAAGGAACTTCTCTAGGCAGGAAACACAAGAGAAGGAAAAGACCTACAGTAAAAAACCCGAAACAATTAAGAAAATGGTCATAGGAACATACATATTGATAATTACCTTAAATGTAAATGGATTAAATGCTCCAACCAAAAACATAGACTGGCTGAATGGATACAAACACAAGACCCGTATATATGCTGTCTACAAGAGACCCACTTCAAACTTAGGGACACATACAGACTGAAAGTGAGGGTATGGAAAAAGATATTCCATGCAAATGGAAATCAAAAGAAATCTGGAGTAGCAATTCTCATATCAGACAAAATAAACTTTAAAATAAAGACTATTACAAGAGACAAAGAATGACACTACATAATGATCAAGGGATCAATCCAAGAAGAATATATAACAATTGTAAATATTTATGCACCCAACATAAGAGCACCTCAATACATAAGGCAAATGCTAACAGCCATAAAAGGGGAAATCAACAGTAACACAATCTTAGTAGAGGACTTTCCCATCCCACTTTCACCAATGGATAGATCATCCACAAGGAAAATAAATAAGGAAACACAAGCTTTAAATGATACATTAAGCAAGATGTACTTAATTGATATTTATAGGACATTCCATCCAAAAACAAGAGAATACACTTTCTTCTCAAGTGCTCATGGAACATTCTCCAGGATAGATCATATCTTGGGTCACAAATCAAGCCTTGGTATATTTAAGAAAATGGAAATCATATCAAGTATCTTTTCTGATGACAATGCTATAAGACTAGATATCAATTACAGGAAAAAAATCTGTGAAAAATACAAACACATGGAGACTAAACAATACACTACTTAATAACCAAGAGATCACAGAAGAAATCAAAGAGGAAATAAAAAAATACCTAGAAATAAATGACAATGAAAACACGATGCCCCAAAACCTATGGGATGCAGCAAAAGCAGTTCTAAGAGGGAAGCTTATAGCAATACAATCCTACCTCAAGAAACAAGAACATCTCAAATAAACAAACTAACCTTACACTTAAAGCAATTAGAGAAAGAAGAACAAAAAAACCCTAAAGTTAGCACATGGAAAGAAATAATAAAGATCAGAGCAGAAATAAATGACAAAGAAATGAAGGAAAGAATAGCAAGAATCAATAAAACTAAAAGCTGGTTCTTTGAGAAGATAAACAAAATTGATAAACCATTAGCCAGACTCATCAAGAAAAAAAGGATAAGACACAAATCAATAGAATTAGAAATGAAAAAGGAGAAATAACAACTGACACTGCAGAAATACAAAGTATCATGAGAGATTACTACAAGATACTATATGTCAATAAAACGGACAACCTGGAAGAAATGGGCAAATTCTTAGAAAAGCAGAACTCTCCGAGACTGAACCAGGAAGAAATAAAAATATAAACAGACCAATCACAAGCACTGAAATTGAAACTGTGATTTAAAATCTTCCAACAAACAAAAGCTCAGGACCAGATGGCTTCATAGGCCAATTCTATCAAACATTTAGAATAGAGCTAACACTTATCCTTCTCAAACTCTTCCAAAATATAGAAAATGGAGGAACACCCCCAATCTTATTCTACAAGAACACCATCACCCTGATACCAAAACCAGACATAGATGTCACACACACACACAAAAATACTACAGGCCAATATCACTGATGAACATAGATGCGAAAATCCTTAACAAAATACTAGCAAACAGAATCCAACAGCACACTTAAAGGATCATACACCATGATCAAGTGGGGTTTATCCCAGGAATGCAAGGATTCTTCAATATGTGCAAATCAATCAATGTGATATACCATATTAACAAATAAAGGAGAAAAGGTATGTGATTATCTCAATAGATGCTGAAAAAGCTTTTGGCAAAATTCAACACACATTTATGATGAAAAACCCTCCAGAAATTAGGCATAGAGGGAAGATAACTCAACATAATAAAGGTCATATATGAAAAAACCACAGACAACATCATTCTCAATGTTGAAAAATAAAACCATTTCCTCTAAGATCAGGAACAATACAAGGTTGCCCACTCTCACCACTATTATTCAACAAATTTTTGGAAGTTTCAGCCACAGCCATCAGAGCAGATAAAAAAATAAAAGGAATCCAAATCAGAAAAGAAGTAAAGCTGTCACTGTTTGCAGATGACCTGATACTCTACATAGAGAATCCTAAAGATGTTACCAGAAAACTACTAGAGCTAATCAATGAATTTGGTAAAGTAGCAGGATACAAAATTAATGCACAGAAATCTCTTGCATTCCTATACACTAATGAAGGAAAATCTGAAAGTGAAATTAAGGAAACACTCCTATATACCATTGCAACCAAAAGAATAAAATATATAGGAATAAACCTACCTAAGGAGACAAAAGACCTGTATGCAGAAAATTATAAGACACTGATGAAATAAATTAAAGATGATACAAATAGGTGGAGAGATATACCATGTTCTTGGTTTGGAAGAATCAACATTGTGAAAATGACTCTACTACCCAAAGCAATCTACAGATTCAATGCAATCCCTATCAAACTACCATTGGCATTTTCCAAAGAAGTAGAACAAAAAATTTCACAATTTGTATGGAAACACAAAAGACCCCGAATAGCAAAAGCAATCTTGAGAGAGAAAAACGTAGCTGGAGGAATCAGGCTCCCTGACTTCAGACTATACTACAAAGGTAGAGTAATCAAGACAGTATGGTCTTGGCACAAAAACAGAAATATAGATCAATGGAACAGGATAGAAAGCCCAGAGATATACCCATTCATATATGGTCACCTTATCTTTAATAAAGGAGGCAAGAATATACAATTGAGAAAAGACAGCCTCTTCAATAAATGGTGCTGGGAACACTGGGCAGCTACATGTAAAAGAATGAAATTAGAACACTCCCTGACACCATTCACAAAAGTAAACTCAAAACGGATTAAAGACCTAAATGTAGGGCCAGACACTATAAAACTCATAAAGGAAAACATAGGCAGAACACTCTATGACATAAATAACAGAAAGATCCTTTTTGACCCACCACCCAGAGAAATGGAAATAAAAGCAAAAATAAACAAATGGGACCTAATGAAACTTAAAAGCTTTTGCACAGCAAAGGAAAACATAAAGAAGATGAAAAGACAACCACTCTCAGAATGGGAGAAAATATTTGCAAATGAAACAACTGACAAAGGATTAATCTCCAAAATTTACAAGCAGCTCATGCAGCTCAATATCCAAAAATCAAACAACCCAATCCAAAAATGGGCAGAAGACCTAAATAGACATTTCTCCAAAGAAGATATACAGATTGCCAACACACACATGAAAAGATACTGAACATCACTAATCATTAAAGAAATGCAAATCCAAACTACAATGAACTATCACTACACACCACTCAGAATGGCCATCATCAAAAAATCTACAAACAATAAAGACTGGAGAGGGTGTGGAGAAAAGGGAACCCTCTTGTCTTGTTAGTTGGAATGTAAATTGATACAGCTGCTATGGAGAACAGTATGGAGGTTTCTTAAAAAACTAAAAATAGAACTTCCTTACAACCCAGCAATCCCACTACTGGGCATATACCCTGAGTAACCATAATTCAGAAAGTGTTATGTACCACAATCTTCATTGCAGCTCTATTTACAATAGCCAGGACATGAAAGCAACCTAAATGTCCATCAACAGATGAATGGATAAAGAAGATATGGCACCGATACATAATGGAATATTACTCAGCCATAAAAAGAAATGAAACTGAGTTATTTGTAGTGAGGTGGATGGACCTAGAGACTGTCATACAGAGTGAAGTAAGTCAGAAAGAGAACAAAAATTGCTGTATGCTAACACATATAAATGGAATCTGAAAAAAAAATGCTTCTGAAGATCCTAGGGGCAGGACAAGAATAAAGACACAGACGTATAGAATGGACTTGAGAACTCAGGGAGGGGGAAGGGTAACATGGGATGAAGTGAGAGAGTGGCATTGACATATATACACTACCAAATGTAAAACAGATAGCTGGTGGGAAGCAGTCCCATAGCACAGGGAGATCAGCTCGGTGCTTTGTGTCCACCTAGAGGGGTGGGATAAGGAGTGTGGGAGGGAGGTGAAAGAGGGAGGAGATATACGTATATGTATAGCTGATTCAATTTGTTGTACAACAGAAACTAACACACCATTGTAAAGCAATTATACTTCAATAAAGATGTTAAAATAAATATGGACCATATTTGTTCATTTTAACCAAATAAGCAAAAACAAAATTTGGTAATAAATTTGCAAGACATACTGGTGAAGAAAAAACTGAGATATTCTTTGATGTAAACTTTCTATTTTAATAAAACAAGTCTCAGTGGAGACATAAGAAATATGTCTGTTGACAATATAAATATTAAATTTGCTTTGTGGAGAGAACAAGGTGGACTATGCTGAAAAGTTTCCTCTCACACACACAAAATAGCATGATCTTTTGTGTAAAACCATACTGTGGCCTGTTTAGAAGATTAAAGCAATCACTGTGCAGATAATGAACTGTCAGATACAGGAGTGAAAAAGCTTATTGAAAATTGAAATGCTAGCTCATAAAATACCACATGACAAAAAGTCATCTTCTAGGCCCCTAAAAGAAAAAATGGTTACAAACTGCCTTAGGGGAAACTAGGCACATCTTTAACTCTTTCTGGAATCTTGGCAAAGATTTTCACTTGACTTGGTCTACCTCACAGGTGTATCATTTCAATTCACCGCAAAGGCTTTAGAAGGTTTCTGGTTTTGATTCTGATTTTATATTGGAAGGGAAACAAGTTTTAAACTGAAGACCATTTAAAAAGGATAGCTCTATTTTTGGTTAAAAATTGTCTTTCTTGGGGAAGGTAGGGGGGAGGGATCAATGTTAGAAGCAAGGGATAAATTTAGGGATTTTTAAAAAATATATATATAATCCAAAATAAAAGAGTGGCTTAAACTAGGGTGGTAAATGTTTAAGTGGAAAGAAATGAATATTGAATATATTTTGAATTTAAACACTGTGGGTTTTTCGAATAGACAAGATACAAGAGAAAAAAGACATCAGTAAAGCATAACTTCAAGGATTGTTGCCTGAACAATCAGGACTGTAAAATTCCCATATATTGAAATGAGGAAATTGCCAAAAGGAATGGTTTCTGTGTTTGTGTTGGTGGTGGTGTGGTAGTGGGACTAATTGGTTAACTTTGAGAGTTAGATTTGGACATCTTAAGTTTGAGGAGTCTCTCAGATATCCAAGTGGAGATGGTCAGTGGGAAGTTGGATACATGAGTCTATTGCTCAGAGAAGGTGCTGGAGACCTATCTTTGGTTTTGCCTCCACATCTGGTAGACATAGTTATGTTGAAAAAATAATTGCACTGGACAAGTTGAACAGGCAAGGAAGACATTATTCAAGACTATTACAATAAGGGAGAGACCAGAACTGAACTACAGTGGAACAAAGGGTTGGAAGGATTTTAAGAGCTGGGGTGGGGGTGGGGAGATTTTAGGCCATTTTGTGTGTGTTTGCTAATTGACTCTGTCTAAAGGAAAAGTGAACACACTTGTATCTTCATGACAGGAGGTAATTTTACAACTTGGAGCAAGGTAACCACCAAACTCAGACTTCTACCCACCCATAGATATTGGGATCTTCCTTGATGGCTATATTTCAAAGGGATGTCTCCCATGTCCTTGAGAGCAACATTCATGCATTGTACAGCTGTCAAGAGACTTTGAAAAAGGTTCACATCTCAAAGGGTCAAAGAAAGAATTTACAATCACAAGTTTTCTAAAGTAAAAATGCTAAGAAAATGGGTGGGAAGGAACTCCTGCAGTTAGGCCATCTGGATTCTGTAAGGACAGGGAGTAAGAGGGAAGTTGGGCCTAGAGGGAGGAAGAAACCTGCTTCAGGTTAGTCCAAATGAAGGGATTATCAAGAGTGTCTTTTTCAGTCTTTAATAGTGTGACCATAAAATTTGTTTCTTGGGGCTTCCCTGGTGGCGCAGTGGTTGAGAGTCTGCCTGCCAATGCAGGGGACACGGGTTCGAGCCCTGGTCTGGGAAGATCCCACGTGCCGCGGAGCAACTAGGCCCGTGAGCCACAATTACTGAGCCTGCGCGTCTGGAGCCTGTGCTCCGCAACAAGAGAGGCCGCGATAGTGAGAGGCCCGCGCACCACGATGAAGAGTGGCCCCCGCTTGCCGCAACTAGAGAAAGCCCTCGCACAGAAACGAAGACCCAACACAGCCAAAATAAATAAATAAATAAATTTATTTAAAAAAAAAAAAAAAAAAAAATTTGTTTCTTAACTCAATACACTCTGAGAGTGGAAGAGGACGTTATTAATAATTAAACTGGATAATAGGTGTAGAATAGACTGCCCCATTAAGCTTGGATGGATAGTTATTCTTCACAACATTTTCATGCAGGTTGGAGGAGAGGGTGTCATGAGATGTAATATATCCATGAAGATAAATAAAATTTACCTTAAAAATACTATCTGACCAAATTGCCAGGAAAAAGTGTATTGACACCAAAGATTTATAAAAAATCAATTATGGAGATGATTTGGCCTGGTTCCTCCTTTAAGATTCAGCCCAGGAATCTGTGTCTTCAGAGGTCTCTATGTCTCTCAAAAGCAGGACAACATTTTTCTGTTTGCTTATCTCTCCCCTCAGCAAAACTTGAGGATTTTGAGAGCACAAACTTCCTCCTTAATCACTGTTACTTTAACACCTAAAAGTGTACCTTGTATATAGTAAATGGTCAATAAATACAGGTTGATTAAAATAATGCTGAGGGTAAAAAAAGAAAGCCAAATTTGGCACCAACATATTAAGCCTCAAAGACTGCAAAAACTGTTGTAAAATGAATAGAAATGAAATCAACAGAAAGTGTGAAGCCTGTGGTTTTGTTTCATATGGGATTGAGATTATAGTTTACAGGCATGGGAGAGGAGAAAGTAATATATTTACGTAGTGGTATCCATAATGCTATTTGCTGCATTCCGTTTTATATTTTCTTCCTGTGGAATGTGCTTGTTTCCCATTAGTGCTTCATGAATTAACCATTACTGCCACCAATGTAATTAAAATATTGATTGCCAAGAGGAAGTGAAGATTCAGCATTAATGCATTCAGTAAAAATTTATAGAGTCCTATTATATGCCATTCCTTGCAATAGGCTCCAGGAATACATATAATAGCAAGTAATTATCTTGGCTGCACCAACTTGGGAGTAGAATTGAATTAAAATAGTGCCAAGTGTCATTTCATAGCTCCAAACTCATCAGATATATTGCAAATTGTCTTCTCTAACTCTGGTTCTAAGCAGTGAATACTGTCTGGCATATTTCACAAATAGCACTTGTATGGATGAACGTGGTTCCCTTGTCAGTGTACCATGTCCTCCTCTTATTGGGGTACCCAGGAGCCCTGCCACTGCCCAGAGAATCCACAAACTCATGGCTGCTCCTATACCAATGTTGTGCCTATGTCTATTCCAGGAATCCCCCTTGTAGCAGAAATATTATTTATCTTTCCATTAACTCCTTGTTATTTTCACTAGACCTCATTTGTTTTTCTTATACCTGACTCTATCTTAATAGGGTGAATTCATTCCCCACTAGTGCAATGGTGACCTGATTTATAATACTCATTATAGCTATCATTTACTGAGAACATGCTATGTGATAGTCACTGTGATAATTTTTACAATGACCCAATGAGTGTGGCATTATTGTCATCTCTAGTTTATATATAGAAGTTTAAGTCACTTTCTCAATATCAGACATTCCTACTCTAGGGCTCACATTTTTTAAACAAGTTCTATACCCAGGAATTTACTGTCAGCCACTACAGCCCAGTCATTATTCCTTATCATCAAGCACCTTGGTATTCCTGCTAGGAACATCCAAGTTATCTCACCACTCTTACCTGCCAGAAATATCCAGAAGTGGCCTAAAAGTTTGAATATGCACCATAAGACCACATGCAGGGAGCACCCTAGCAATACACATAGGAACAATGCATGGACACATAGATCAAAGCCTTAAAGCATATTAAGTGATAGAGTAAAGTACAGAATACTATTGAGAGCAAAGTCACTGAGGCCTGTTGTTGTCGAGAAATTGTTATCCGATTTGAATGAGGTATGGGTGGATTGCTACAGGTTGAGGAAGAGGGTATTACCTAGAGATAAGGTAGAAAAATTAAGTTAAGAAAGATCCTCCAGTGTTTGAATGCCAGGGCTAGCATTTGGGCTTTATCATGTTGCAATTAAAATGTGTTTTAATCTTTATATGATTATATGATTAGATTTGCATTTTCAAAGGAATTGAGAAAGACTTCTCTAGTGGCAATGTGGAGCATGGAGAAAATCAGAATGTTCAGTTTGGTGGTTGTTATAATCGTTATACAGACAGTGAGAGCTAATCTAAGGCAGTGACCATGGAAAGTGGAAGCAGCAAAAGAGTTAGAAGGATATTTCTGGAGTATATCTATAGAATTTAGCAACTGATTGAATGTCAGGCATGAAGAAGAGGAAATTGTCAGCAATGCCTGAAATTCCTCATGATTCCTTACAATGATTTCCTTATGATGACAGCAAGCTCTTACACAATCTGGCCTCCAGTCAATTTCCTGACCTCACCTCATATTACTTTTACCCTTTCTCACTCCCTCCAGTTGTAGTGACCTTCCTCTTGGAATATAGCAGACAGGCTCCCATTTGAGGGCATTTATATTTCTCTTCCCTTTCCCTGGAGTACTTTTTTTCCAGATGTTTCTATAGTTCAGATCCTCAAATTGTTCAGGTTTTAATTTCTGAGTAAGGTCCTTGTTCATCACATACTTAAAATTACACACACGCACGCACACACACACACACCCCCCTAACAAGGCACAGCCTAGCCAGTTGCCTGTATTATTCTTTTCTAAGCTATTAACACCAGTACTGACATACTACTTGTTTTACTTACTCATTTTTGTATCTCTTTTTTCACATGCTAATACAAGCTTGTTAAGACAGGATTTCTGTTTTGTTTACTACTGCAACTCTGGTTCTATGAGAGGGTCTTTAAAATACTAATTTAGTTTAATTAATTTCTAGATAAGCTGAGTCAGTAGATTTTTTAAATGATATTTTCTCAAACTTCAGGTTTCCTTATTTTTATTTTGGATGCCCAAATATCACATCCATGACATAAAGGCATATACAGCCACTCACATGTGGTTGTACATATACACAACCACAGACTCACAAATATGTGTGCACACACATACACACACATGCACATCAACATACACAAAATGTTCCCACTTCCTGAGGTCATCTCTTGGGACTGGAAATGGATTTTGGTCTATGGCATTGAAATATCCATTACTACCTGTGATTTTTTTATGTTTTATTAAGTACCTGCCTTAATCCTAAACCTACAGTCGACACTTTGCCAATTTTTGAAGCAAGCTACAGAAGCAGAACAGGACTAAAAAAAGAGCCATTGTTACATCTATGTGAGGTCAAACCTTCTGACAGAGTTGGTGTTCAAACCATAATGGGCATGGAGCTAAAAATTGAATTGATCCAAGGGGAAAAAGATATTCCAAAGCCATGATTTAAATACTCAGTTTATTTCAACTCTTTAGAATCCCATCTGGGAGCATGACAGTTTTAGCCACTGGCACTTGAGTGGTTTTCTACCACAAAAAGAGAAGTGATGTCTGCTAAACTAGGAATAAGGATGCCTGGGGTGTCATCTGTTTGTAATCTACCACTGACATGATCTAGAACTTCAATGTAGGAGACATCCATGAGTATTCTAATTGTCCTCCATTCAGCCATGAAATCAAGCCAATTTGCTGAAAATAAATTCACCAAATCAAATTACTGAAATTCATCTTGCCACAAAGTAAATCTGTCAAAAATCAAACTTACTGATGAATACTTTGCTAAATGACTGATTTTAAAATTTCATGAAATTTGATAGATATGATTTTAACAAATTAAGAGAAAGATTTAAGTGCTTTAATGGGAACATTTTAAGAGCTTAACAGGAATATACAATTTTGATCCTTCTGTTGAAATACAATTTTATGAATGCTACAATTCAAAGTACTAATATTAGAGTTCTAAATGTATGTATATATTTACTTCAAAATGTGAATTACAGATTCTGTAACCAAAGTTTCATTAATTTATATAGGAATTTTTCAGGTTAATGTAATTTAAAACAAAAATTTTGTTCATTTTGGATTTATAATCTTTAACAGTTTCAGAATTAATTTGGCAATTTCAGGTAGCATTTAAGTTTAAATGGTTATATCTGGAAATTAGTTGCCACAATTTATTACATACAATTTATTATGTGATGTGGTTGCTCCTGTCACTTCCTCATTTATTTCTATTCATAGAGTCCATTAGGTTTATTCTTTCAGGGCATCCATGTCTTGCTTCCACTCTTGAACACTTTTACTCTTTGATACTGAATCTTTCTCCTAACAGCTAACAAGTCAATGTTTTCAATTTCTCATTGTTAGATACCAAAATTTCAGCATTTCATAAATGATGTGAGTCTTTTAGTTACTTCAGATTTCTTTTAGAGACTTTTGGATGTTATTTTTTACTTTCCAAAATTAAAGCAAATTAGGTATAATATGTTATTTTTAGCATTTAACAATAACTTTAATTAGGTTAAGTTTAAATTGTTAATAAAAAGTAAATATTTATGTGTATGTATATATGTGTATGTGTACATACATATATGTATATATTTTTAAACATTTATATAGGTTTTAAATGTGTATATTATATGTATTTAAATATGCATAATATTTAAATAAATATTTCAAAACTTTTTGCCTCTGCAGTGTCCAAAAGTGTACATTCTTGTGAAAGCTGTTAACACACTCATCAAACCTGTTGAAAACCATTTTTAACAATTAGTATATTTGGGAAATTTGAGAAATGAATCAATTGGCAATTTGATGACTTAGAATATGGCCTTCAACAATAAATTTTGTCTGAATTGATCATTCATCACATTGGTCAATTTTTGAATTTCATTTCTGTGAATTGTTACAGTGACAGTATCCTGCATCATAACATAATTGTGAATCTGAACAGAGAAAATGTGTTCAGGATTAGATACCTGATTCAAGCTGGGCAAATCAGAATTTTTCTCAGAGCTTACTCCGACCAAAAAAAAGAAGATAATATCCTATAGGGGCCCTGTGGTGTCTTGACTACTGATGAAAGTCAAGTGGACTGAAGAAGATACATGGACTCAAGAGGAAGAGAAAGTCAATTTGAGGAAAATAGAGCAGGTAATCACATAAGAATAAAAAAGCAGAAATAAGGTAAGAAAAAAAAAATGTCCTGAAAGTAATTGAGTGTTGTTCTCAAGTTGTTCTTGCAGCTCATCCTAATTTGCATCTCAGAATGCCTTGAATCAGGGAGATGCCCCCTTGTGAGCATGATAAATCTTTTTTGGTAAGCTGATAGTTTTGGATTTCTATCACTTTGAAATTTAAGACATGAAACAGACTTTGGGCAAGTCACAGAATAATAGTGATAGTAATGATGATGATGGTGATGATGACAATAATGATGATGATATAATAATTTTTTAAATGCCTTGAAGTTGTTTTACATTCTTGAATAATCAGTGCTTTGTAGTTGCTATAAAGCAACCACTGCATAGCAAGCGATGAGCTAGGTATTGGGATACATTTATGAAAATAAAGTTTCTTCAAGACAGACAAGTAAACAGTTATACATTAAATCTTATGACATAACATATGCAGAATTCTAATACAGAGAAGATTAGAAATTGATCTTCCTTAATCCTCTGTGGCAATATTTCTATTAATAAATGAATCTTCGATGTATTTATATCAACTCATAATTAGCTGTAATAACAAATGTCATTTTTATTAGCCGTATGAAAATCTGTTGGTAAATAATATTCTTGAATTTCACGGCATGGATATAATTCAAAATTTCACATATTTATAGTATTCAAATTACATATTCTGGTACCGTGTTTCAGATAAGAAGTGGATATCCTTTCTAATAGAACTAGATAATTATTAATAATACATGATGTTATAGATCAGAGGGATTATATTCAGAATTTTCTCCATGAAGTTATTGAATGATGTTCAATTATCTATGAGCTCCAACTAAATGGAGATATATATTAACTTTATTCTGTTTAGGAGAAATTAAAGGGCACAGTAAGTATGGCTTCATAGAGGTGTACAAAACAGGCTGCTCTTTACCAAGTCCTTGGAAAAGATGGATTGGATGTGTGGCAAATATTAACCAATATTTCCTTCTGAAGCCATTCATAAAACTATACTTTTCATACTTTCTTGTTTTAAGAAAAGGGACTTACTTGATTCCCACATTTGAATGGACTTATCTGATTCTGGGCTCTTAATTCTGATTTTTGGTTATCTTAATATCAATTTAATGGCCACAGATACTATTATAATCTTTAAGAAAAAATAAAAAATATATATATTTCATGAATACTGAGGTATTTTCTCCCTACAAACTATAAAAGCTTTTTAAAAAGTAACAATGTCCAGAGCTGTCCAAGGTAACTGGCACTAATACACCCATGTGGGAATGCAAACTGGTACATTATTTATACAGGGCAAGTTGGCAGTATATAGCAAGAACCATGGAAGTCCTTCATAAATTTTAAAAAGAAATTCCTCACTAAAAACATCTTTAAAAATAATTATTAATGTGGGCAGATATTTATACACAAGCATGTTTATCTTATAATTTGTAATAGCAAATGTTTGACAACAGCCTAAGTGTCAAGTGACAGAATAGTAATACGGAAATACAAAAGGGAGTATGTTGTGGCCAGTAAACAAAGTGTTTCTGAAGATTATTTAATAACATGTGAATTTGCTTACAATAGAATAGAGTATTTTGATATAAATACAGCAGTCTGCATACACACATATGAAAGGATCATTCTAATTTTGTTCACTCCACCTCTATCAATATCAGGACATGGAACTAAGGTCCCAGGAGAGTAATGGCTCTACATGTGGTAGGGTTGACAGTGGGTACTGATATCTGTGTCTACATTTTCTTCCCAGGCAAACAAATAGACTGCATATTCTAGCTTCCTTTGCAGTTAGTTGTGGCTCCACAACTCCTAACCTCCCTCTTCCACTGTCTTTAGAAGTGCTTGAAAGACAGTTTTGTAATTTGTGATACCTACTGATTTTCTTTCCCACACCCAATTTCCGAATGGTTTTGCCCCTATTATCTCTGTCTTGTCAATTTGGATTCTATCTCCTATGAGGTCTCCACAGTATGTGGTTTTATCCTGCAGTGGAGTCTCAGTTGGTTAGTTTTGAGAGCTCATTGGTCCCAGACTATTTCTTTGATTGGACTGCTATAATTTCCAGTGAGTGTTTATAGGCTATTTTAGGTTTCTCTGTATAACAGGTCATCAGAGGTCCCCAAGTCTTCTCTTCATTTCCAGCTGCATAGGCATTGATATCATGGAGGTCTTTTTGCCTTCAGTGGTTTGTTTCCAGTCACTCATATTTTGCAGTTTGTGGGAATGCTTAGTATTTTTGTAGTTGTTTTTGGGTTTTTGTTTTGCTATCCTGGTTGATGTTTTAGTTTTATGGGGGGAAGCAAAGAAATTAAAGTAACAACAGCAGTAAAACTATGTTGTCAGAGATACCATCAGCACAGAGTCCTGAACAAATACAGTTTGAGTCCTTACAGTACACAGCACTATGCTTGAAGTGGGGAAGATAGAGGAATTATGAAAGTAAACAATAACAGTATAAGGGATTATAAGAAATTGTCCATACAAAGCATAAAAGATAGATAGGACATTGATATGTCAAGACATCTGAGTTCTAATTCCAGGTTAACCATTAACTTCTATATGGTTTGGGGTGAGTAATCTGTCATCTTAGTTTCAGATTTCTCATATGTTAAATAGCTGAATTTTGTTTCCTTTTGGCTTAGACTTATGGTTTTCTATGAGAAGAACATACACTTTACGTTATATTTATATGATCAGCCATCTAGTGCTACTCAAAATCTTACAGAAGTCTTTCTTTCCAGAATAAAACCTAATTTATTTACCAGGACATCTAGCATCTAGCAGCAACATTCCAGTATTATCTTTTACCCTGCCCAACTCTAAACCCTCTCTTCAAGCTATGCTAAGTTTAAAATTCCCAAATGTATATCAACACTTCTTTTCATTCTTTTGCTCTTGCTCATATATGGTTTTCTTATCTGGTTCAGACAGAAAATCTTTGCCTCCGGTCTGCCTATTGAAACTCTAACCCCTCAACTCACCAACTACTTCTCCTAGGAAAACATCATGCACTACCCCAGTTAAAAAAATGTTCTTCCTTCTCAGACAGAAATTTTATCACATTCTGCCTTAAATTACTGTGGTCTGAATATATGTTTGCTGCTTCATTACAGTTTAGGCCGAGCAATGTGGAGCAGCATAAACAAATCAAACTTAGCTTGAGAATCAGACCAAGGTTTGAATTGTGATTTCACCAACTAATAAAACATGACCTTCACCAAGTTACTTAAGTGCTCTGGATTTAACATCAGGGCAATAATATAAAATATATTTTATAAAGATATAAGGTAATTTCTAATCATTTATCTCGTCTCATGCTCAATTACAACTTTCTACATGACACCCTCAATTAGCAGACCCAAAATAATATTTATGATTAGTATATAAGCCCAAACCATGTATCAATCAACCTTGTCTTGTCCATTGCTAGAATTACACAGATAATCACCCAGTTTCTCAAGCCAAATGACTGGGATTATTTTATTAGATTTTTCTCACTCTGTCTTCACCCCTCCAACTTACTCATCAGCATGCAGTTTCTCTTAAATATATCCATCTCTACTCCTATCTAAAATGCCAACATCTCTCACTAGGCAAAGGCAAGGAGCCTCCTAACTGTTCACGTTTGCTTCCAACAGTCTATTTTCTACCCAGTAGAATAACCCAGATTACTTTTAAATATATAAATTATATCACATAGTCCTCTTTTCCTAAAACCATGTAGTAATGTTTCACTACTCTTTGAATGTAATCTAGTCTCTTACTATATCCTACAATGCTCTGTAGAATCTGTGCCCTGAACCTCTCTGAGCCCACCTACAAACAATTCTTCCAACTGTATTCTGCTCTAGCCACCATGTCCATGTTGTCATTTCTCAAAATCTGCAAGATTGTTCTTATTTTGGAGCCTTTAAGTTTCTGTTTATTTTACCTATAATACTTTTCTCAGGCTTTCTTATTGTGGAGACTTCTTATCAGGTAGGTCTCTGCGAATTCAACTAACTGTGGCAATATTTATTATGTTATGCACATATATTATATACATTATATTAGATCAGACATACACATCTATTAGTGATCAATAATAAACAAGATCCTGTTCTCATGAAGGTTGAAATATCAATTGGATATCACAAAAGTAAACATGAAACTATGAACCAAAGTAGGATTTGGGGGACCTCTTCTTTGGCCCTAATTTTTTCCATCTAGTTTTACTGAGATACAATTGACATACAGAGCTGTATAAGTTTAAGGTGTGTACCATAGTGATTTGACTTACATACCTCATGAAATAATTACTTCAATAAGTTTAGTGAACATTCATCATCTCATATAGACACAAAATTAAAGAAATAGAAAAATATATTTTTCCTTGTGATAAGAAAATTTTTCATATATAATATACAACAGTGTTAATAATATTTATCATGTTGTACATTACATCCCTGGTAACTATTTACTTATGACTGGATGTTTGTACCTTTTCACCACCTTCATCTAATCTCTCCTCCCCCTCTCCCCTGTCTCTGACCACAAATCTGATGTCTTTTTCTATGAGTTTGTTTGTTTGTTTTTGAGGTATAACTGACTAACATTTCCTGTTACACAACACAGTGGCTCAATATTTCTATACATTTCAAAATGGTCACCACAATAAGTCTGGTTACTATCTGTCACCATACAAAGATATTATATAATTATTGACTATATTCCTCACACTGTACATTTCATCCCTGTGACTAATTTATTTTGGAACTGGAAGTTTGTATCTCTTAATCTTCTCCCTCATCTATTTCTCTCCTGAACCTGTTTGTTCTCTGTTTCTATGATTGTTTCTGTTTGGTTATGTTTGCTAATTTGTTTTGATTTTTTAGATTCCACATATAAGTGAAATCATACAGTATTTGTCTTTCTCTGTCTCAATTATTTCATTTAGCATAATACCTTCTAGGTCCATATATCTTGCAAATGACAATATTTCATTCTTTTTGTGGCTAATATTCCATTCAATATATACCAGGTCTTCTTTATCCATTCATCTATTGATGGGCACTTAGATTACTTCTGTATCTTGGCTATTGTAAATACTGCTGCATTGAACATTGGGGTGCATACATCTTTTCCAATTAGTGTTTATTGGATAAATACCCAGGAGTGGAATTGCTAGATCATGTGGTAGTTCTATTTTTAATTTTCTGAGGAAGCTCCATACTGTTATCCATAGTAGCTGTACAAATTTACATTCCCACCAACAGTGCAAGAGTGTTCCATTTTTCCCACACCCTCACCAAGACTTTTTATTTCTTGTCTTTTTGATAAGAGCCATTCTGAAAAGTGTGAGGTAATATCTCATTGTAATCTTTATTTGTGATGCTGAGTATCTTTTCATATACCTGTTGGCGATCTGTATGTCTTCTTTGAAAAATGTCTGTTCAGTTCCTCTGTTCATTTTTTAATCAGGTTGACTATTTTTCAATGTTCAGTTTTATGAATTCTTTGAATATTGTGGATATCAACACCTAATCAGATATATTGTTTGCAAATATCTTCTTCCATTCAGTAGGCAGCCTTTTTGTTTTGGCTATAGTTTCCTTTGCCGTACAGAAGATTTTTAGCTTGATGTAGTCACATTTGTTTATTTTTGCTTTTGTTTCCCTTGCTTGAGGAGACATATCCAAAAAAATATTGCTACGACCGATGTCAAAGGGAGTATTGTCTATATTTTCTTCTGGGAATTTTATGGTTTCAAGTCTTACACTTAAGGCTTTAATCCATTTTAATTTTATTTTTATATATGGTGAGAATGTAGTCCAGTTTGATTCTTTTTCATGGAGCTGTCCCGTTTTGCCAACACCATTTATTGTCACAGATTAATTGCCCAAATAAGTTTCTTTTTTAAAAAAGAAACTTGTCTTTGAGGCTCACGTGAAAAATTCATCATCCTTGGACAGAGACAACTGGAACAGGAGCAGTTCCAACTTAATATCTGTCACAGGTGAGAGCTAAAGAGATAACAAAGTTTTATTTTATGAAGCATTATCATGATTTAATTTATATCTGTTGATCATAATGGGCCTAACATAATATTACAGTGTATATCATACTTATGACCAAATTTAAAATTTTGTTTATGTCACTTTCAACATTTGTAATGCTATGCTTATCATACTATATTCCAAATTCCTTGAGATATATCTAAACTTTCTCTAAGTTACAGCTGCTTATTGTCATATTCCTCTGTAAGCTTTTATCATTTATTATTCAACTTTCTATATAACATATTTTTATTTATTATTCCTTTTATTACCAGATGTAAGGAACCAGCTTAAATTTATTTTATATGTGGTGAAATTATTTTAATTACTTAAATTGTTTTAATGGTAAATATCAGAAAAAAATTAAGCATTACATTTAAAAAATTCAGCCTACAATATCACTCAAAAATTAGAATTAGAGTCATGAACAGAATTTTTTTCTCATTTCCCTTTTAAGAGGTAGCTAATTTCTGGTTTTCAAATTATTTATGCTGTATTTATATGAATCAGCTATTTAAAAAAATCTATTCAAACATCTTAATTCCAACTATCTGGATTTTTGACGTCAGCTAACTGTAATCCATTCATAATAAAAGGTTTGAGGGAGCATTTTTGCTTTATATATATCATATATAGAGAGAATTATTGTGTTATATCATTACAGCATATATATGCCACATTATATTATTTATTTATTTACTTATTTATTTAATCAGTATATATATGCTATCATATGTACCTAATGCATGCCCATGAGCTGGGACAAAAACATAAGCTTTTTAAATAAGCTTTGCTTTAAACAATAGTTAAATGAGAATTTAAAAAGAAAGGCCATATTATTTGTTTGTTTATTTTTTTTCTACTGAGCAAAATCTTCTTGCACAAAATATTCCAAATATGTTTTTGGTCCATGAAAATTGAGGAGTTCCTAAGAGATAGTAAATTAGTTCCTTCCAAAGAAGGGAACTACATCCAACAAAGACAATATAGTAGGAGAATAAATGACAGGGGGAGGGGAGGAGTCTGATTTGTTGAAGAACAAAATGAGGAATCCAAAGAAGCAATATACAGAAAATAAGACCAATCTCAAAAATTAAGGGAAAGAACCAGAAATAAAAGCATATGTGGGTTTGCAAGAAGAGCCTACAAAACACCAATAACTTTATTATTTTTTTTTAATTTTTACTTTATATTGGAATATAGTTGATTAACAATGTTGTGTTAGTTTTGGGTGTGCAGCAAAGTGATTCATATACATACGTATGTATCTATTATTTTTCAAATTATTTTCCCATTTAGGTTATGACAGGATATTAAACAGAGCTCCCTGTGCTATACAGTAGGTCCTTGTTGGTTATCTATCTTAAATATAGCAGTATATACATGTCAATCCCAAACTCCCAGTCTATCCGCCTCCCCCTCTTCCCCCTGGTAACCATAAGTTCATTCCCTAAATCTGTGAGTCTGTTTCTGTTTTGTGAATAAGCTCATTTGTATCATTTTTCTTTTAGATTCCTCATATAAGTGATATCATATGATATTTGTCTTTCTCTGTCTGACTTACTTCACTTAGTATGATAATCTCCAGGTCTACCCATGTTACTGCAAATGGCATTATTTCATTCTTTTTAACAGCTGAGTAATATTCCATTGTATATATGTACCATATCTTCTTTATCCATTCATCTGTCAATGGACATTTATGTTGCTTCCATGTCTTGGCTATTGTAAACAGCACTGCAATGACTATTGGGGTGCATGTATCCTTTCTAATCATATTTTTCTTTGTATATATGCCCAAGAGTGAGATTGCTGGATCATATGGTAGCTCTATTTTTAGTTTCTTAAGGAACCACCATTCTGTTCTCCACAGTGGCTGACCCAATTTACATTCCCACCAACAGTGTAGGAGGGTTCCCTTTTCTCCACACCCTCTCCAGCATTTATTGTTTGTAGAATTTTTGATGATAACCATTCTGACCAGTGTGAGGTGATACCTCATTGCAGTTTTGATTTACATTTCTCTAATAATTAGTGCTGTTGAGCATCTTTTCATGTGCTTTTTAACCATCTGTATGTCCTCTTTGGAGAAATATCTATTTAGGTCTTCTGCCCATTTTTTGATTGGGTTTTTAGTTTTTATGATATTGAGCCACATGAGCTGTTTGTAAATTTTGGAGACAAATCCTTTGTCAGCCGCACCGTTTGCAAATATTTTCTCCCATTCTGTGTGTTGTCTTTTAGTTGTGTCTATGGTTTCCTTTGCTGTGCAAAAGCTTTTGAGTTTAATGAGGTCCCATTTATTTATTTATTTCCATCAATCTGGAAGATGGATCAAAAAATATATTGCTGCAATTTATGTCAGAGAGTGTTCTGCCTATGTTTTCCTCTAAGAGTCTTACAGTATCTGGTATTACATTTAGGTCTTTAATCCATTTTCAGTTTATTTTTTTGTATGGTGTTAAAGTGTGCTCTAATTTCATTTTTTACATGTATCTGTCCAGTTTTCCCAGCACCATTGTTTAAAGAGACTCTCTTCCCCCCACTGTATAGTTTTTTTCTCCTCATGGGTTTATTTCTGGGCTTTCTATCCTGTTTCACTGATCTATATTTCTGTTTTTTTGTTTTTGTTTTTGTCTTAGAAATCCTGAATCAGTGGCAGTATTACCAATGTTCTCTTTACTGAGGCTCTGGGATTAACAAAAATGTCCTGACTGGCACTATTTCTACCTTAGCTATTGGTCAAGAGACACTGTGAGCTAAAATTTAGAGAATTAGAAATAAAACTACAGCATAAGAAAAATATGTGGATGATTCTACACAATTTTAAATTTTATATGACCTTATTTCACTATTTATTCATATATAAAAATCAATTTAGAAACCTAGAAATACTAATTTAAAGGGGGATAGTTGTTTTTTTGTTGTTGTTTTTTTTCTTATGTTTTGGGTTTTTTCTCCTCCATTAAGAAGATATTTCTAAGTGAATAGGATTCTAATTTCTGGAGATATGGACAATAGAGCACTAGTTTCAATTTTACATCTTTATAAAAATAAAAACGTCTTAATTGTTTGTGTGTTTTGTAAGTATAGCCTGAGGCTTCTCCTTACCAATTAGAAGCTGCAGTGTATCCACATATACAGATTGCAGAAAAATAAATAAATAAACACCATGAAAGCTCTTGGGTTGAATGATTTGAAGCTTGTCTATAATAGACTACTATGCTGCTTTCATTTCCCATTATTGTAATTCAAAGCAGCAAATATATTTTGAGCATCAACATCAGGGGCTGGAAAAACAGATCTGAAGTATACTACTGAGGTAAATGGCAGTTAGAAAATATAAGGAAATACCATGCAACATTTATGTTTTTTCAACAAATATAACTGGGCCACTAATATGTCTCTAGAGCTATTGTAAATTTCCTGGTCCTAAGGACCTTATAGTCTAGTATGAGAGAGAAATAATATACCTTTAACAAATAAATAAAATGAATAATCACATAGAAATGTATACTCTGAAGAAAACAAAGCAGGGTGAAGAAATATAAATTGATGATTCTGTAGTTAGTTATGGCATTATAGATATAATTTTTAACGTCTTACATGACCTGTAAGTTACATCTTTGGCCACCTCTCTTACTTCTTTCCACCTACCTTTCACTCATCTCCCACAATAGAGCTCCTTGCTGTTCCTCAAACAAGCACTCGCCCAAGTTAGAGTCTTACACTAACTGTCGCCTTTGCCTATTATTCTCTTCCTCCAAATTTGACTCTCCTTCATCTCCTTCTCATCTTTGCTCAAATGTCAGCTTCTCAATGAGCTATGACTGACTACCGTTGAAATTTCAGTTATTCCTATCCTCCTTACCCTGATCTACTTTTTCTTATTTTTATATCACTTATCACTGTCTAAGATCCCATCTAATTTATTTATTTATTGTGTTTACTGTTTATTTTTATTACCTGGCTATCCCTGTTAGAATATAAACTAGACAAGTGCAGGGACCTTTGTCTATTTTATTCACTGATGTAGCCCAAATGTTTATTGTGTCTGGCCCATAGTAGGCTTTGTATTTACTGCAAGAGGTGAAAATAACTACTTAGCAAACATAATAAAGAAGTGAGCTCTGAAAGAGAAGTGAGCAGAACAGAACTCATAAAACCCAAGGCTAAAGAAACATTGTACTGGCATCAAGAAAGGAGATAGCTATGGTGAAGTTATGGTTTTATTTAGAATTAAATGTGGTACTTCTGTAGAATGAAAGTGCAATATAGGGAATACATGCAAAGGCGCTTGAAACAATGAGTAATATTATATTTGAAAATGAATATGAAGATGGAACAGCAGATGCTCAGAGGGCCCAATGGTATACCAACCAAAGGAGAGAACACTAGATAGTTGTGCTTTGGCATACCTAGGGTTGTATATGTGTCTGTTGAATATAGAACACACAGTGTGGTTTGAAAAATCATGTAACTGGGGCAAGCTGTAATAAAATATTCATGGCCCAACTAGGCAATTTAAGAGTGTGTAGGAGTTTAACCTGTCCTATTATGATATGTCTTTGGAGAGACATTAAGGAACCTGAACATTATCATGCAAAAAATTGAGGGTTAACTGTTTTAAGCAGTATATTCATGTGATAAAATCATACCCACTAGTGGCACTTCATCCATCCATCCATCCATACATACATACATACATACATCTATCCATCCATTCACTCATTAATCCATGTAAAATATATACTGAGGACCTGAATATTTTATGTAATACTATGTTAGACATTGTGGATGCAGAAATGAATATCACACAGACTACACTGACAGGGTTCACATTCACTTGTGGGATTACAAGTGTACATAAAAAGATTTAAATGAATATAGAATCATATAAGAATTTCTATGAAAATACAAAAGAAAGAAGGTTTTGATGTTGTGTTGGAGGGTAGTGATAATTGAGCTGAATATTAAAGGTTAAAATCTCACCTTAAGTGGAAAATGGAAAATTTATGTAGAAAGACTAGCCTGTGAAAATAAATTAAGGTGTGAGAGTGCATGGCGCAGTCTCAGAATAAGTAATCCATCACATCACAGGAAAAACATAGAAGGTGTTATGGGTTGAATTGTGTCTAGGAAAGAGGATATTGTAATTACATAGGTATAAGCCAATGAGGCACTTAAATAAGAAACAGCTGTTAGAATGAAAATATGGAGAATGTTTGTAAAGAGACTAAGGGATAAAATTTATAAGATTTAAATATTGATTAGCTATGGAGGTAAGGCAAGGAAAGCATCAGATATAACTTTGGTTTAGGGGACTGGGATCATGAATAAAGGATAAGGGGCACTGTATTCATAGAAAAGGAATAGCCATGGTCTGAGGTAGGGGAAGGAAATGAATTTTAGTCAGTGTTGTGATCAATGTACATATGGGAATTTTGCCAGCTTACAGCTGGGCTTGTGTGTATTCTTTGGTGAGTTTTGACCTAAATAAAGTTGGAGACTATGAAAACTTTATATAATAAAATTTGTGTGTTACATAATAAAATTTGTGTGCTATTTTATTTGTGTACTATGAAGTATCAAAGAAAGAGGACATAGACCAATGTTGGGAGGGATGGAGGCAGGGATATGGAGGGTGTTAGTTCTGAGATTCTTGAAGTAGTTCAGGCATGAGGTCATGAGCTTCAGATAACTAAAAAAAAAAAAAAAAAAAAAGCAATAATGAATCCTTGCCATGAAACAAGTTTTTTTTGTTTTGTTTTGTTTTGTTTGTTTTTGTTTTTTGTTTTTGTAGAAAATACTAGGTATGCTAAAAGCAGGACAGAAAAAAGGAGAGTTTAATAGTTAGAGATTATCTCTGAAAGAACTTCTAAATGATTTTTTTTAAGTAAGAAATATTCTGAATACAGAAGATTAGAAGGAAATGCCCAAGCAGTTATTTTTCACAAGTAGTCTTATACAAATAAATTGGCAAATATGTTTATAACTTAAAATAAGCACTGGACATGAAAGATACAAAATATAACCAACTTGATGATATTAAAATAGAACAGATGCAAAATATCAGATAATAATATAGAAAATGGAACAAGGGGATCATAATTAAAGTGAAGATCTCTTTTTTCATTCATTATGAAAGCAAGAGGAGATGGTTCAAAAAAGGAAAACTGAGAAATCAAGAAAATGTATAATTATGAAAAATCATAATGTTAGATGATAGCAGAAACAAAATATATCAGTCATCACTATATACATGAATATGTATATATGACACATTGAAAGATAGTCTCAAATGGCATATAGAACAATCAGCTCTAACATATTTAGAAACATAATGACTCAAAAAGTTTGACAATAAAATGTACAATGGGAAAATACTAACCAAGGAAAGCTGTTAGGCAATACTAATAGAATCTTAAATGCATTATTATTAAGGATGAAGTATGCTTATTAAGGACAAAGTGATACTATGAACTACTCACCATAAGGACATAGCAGCTCAGATCTAGTCTTTTTCTAACAGTTGAAATTCAAAATGAAAAGCAAAAGACAAAAAAATTAGATTTATTTAGTTTGATGATATTTTGTGTAGGTTATTTGCATCTCATATGTCTCATATGTAAGTGAAATTTGTCAATAATATTATTTTATTTTTCATATCCACTTTTTATGTCAGATTACACTAGCTATAAAATAAGTGAATAGAGTGTCTTGTAGTATAAAGTGTCTTATATAAAAGTGTCTGTATAAAGTAGCTTGTATAAAGTATTATTTCTTCTATTCCTATCCTTCAAGAAAATTGCATGAGATGAGGATTATCAGATTCTTGAAGTTTTCATAAAAATTTTCTGTGAAATAGTCTGTGCCTGATGCTTACATGTGTGGAGAGGGAAGTGGTGGTAAATATTAATATATCTACTTTTTAAAAATGATTATAGGCTTATTCTGGTTTCCTTTTTCTTCTTGAGTCAGTTTTGACACATTAATTATCTCTCCAAGGTATTATTTATTTAATTGGGTTAGTTTTTTAATTCTGATAAAACTTCAATGTGTGCTTGAATGGAATGGAATCTCTAAGATAGATGATCGATAGATAGATAGATAGATAGATAGATAGATAGATAGATAGACACATGGAGATATAGAGATGTATTCTCTAATTGTTGTGCATAAGATTATATATGTTTACAAAATTAAACTATTATTTGTTATTAAAATTTATGTTAATTTCTGAGAGAAAGATGTTAACATTTGTCTCTGACTACAGATTCATCTAGTGTAATCTGACAGAAAAAGTAGATACGAAAAATAAAAGAAAATAATGTTATTGACAAATTTCACTTAGACATGAGATGCAAATACCCTACACAAAATTTTATCTGACTAAATCACAATAATGTAAAAGTTATTCTAGGAATACAAGAATGTGTTATTTCTGTGATAATTCCTAGGATCCTGACCTTACTCTACCAATATGAAAGAAATATAAATAGACATGTTAGTAGTAGATCTAATTTTTTATTTGATCTTATCAACTGCTTTTGTGGAGTTACAATTTAGAAGAGTTTAGCAGTAAGGATTGGTTTTAATGATTACAATTGACTATGCAATAGCTTCTGTGGGCATTTATATACATATATTTTCTAATTTATCCTCAAAACAATCACTATAGCAAATAAGACAAAGACATTGAGGATTGGGAAAATTAATTGAAAAGGAGAAGAATGTTTTTTATGTGTTATTCCGTGTCAATTATCTAGCAGAAAGACCTTGACATGCTAGATTCAGCTTACAGATTTACATTTTCTCTTTAACATACTCACCCATTCACATCTTGGGTGGTTTCAGATTATGCAGCGTCACTGCCTGTTACAGTTTCATGAATACACATTAAGACATATTTACTAAAGTGCAGTTCTAGAGGCAGAGTTTCAATAATAAGGACATTATACTTTCAAAGTCATGAATATGCTAATTTTTCTATAAAAGCAAGCAAATAAACCTAATTTTATGTTTAAAAGTAAATGTACAAAACAAATCTGTTGAAATGCTTAAATGCAACTGGATAACTAGAGGAATATTTTGCATAGTAAGGATACCTCCTGAGACCGAGGTTCATATTATAAATTCATACTATAATTTTTAGGTACCATACTGTATTAAGTGACGGCAAGGAGAAGATCAGGTTATGAGTTTTAAGCAGATGTACATTAATCTCTGCTCTGCATACTTCAATGTTACATTTCTGAATAATAAGTCACCTGATATTGTGTCACCAAAAAACTCCCTATGCTAAATTTTTACTTTAAACTTTCTCTGAATGAGAAGGGAAACTTAGGCAGTATAACAACTCAAAAGTTATTATACATGAAATAGCATGTTTAAGAGATGAAATATTTGAAGATACATTTGAAGATATATATATGAAGTCATGGATACACTCACATTGTGGCATACTACACATATAGTGATGTAAAAAGTTATTTCGTGACTGCATATTCTCAGCTTACAATGAATGTTTCTGATGCTGGATCTGTATAATAAGGATGTTCTTAGAACACTTGTCACAGTGCTTATTAAGTTATCAATCACACAGTATGCAACTAAGTGTCCTCTTTGAATGTTGGGATATATTCAACACTAGGAATTATCAGGACTCATTTTCTGCACTCTAGTCGTAGGCAATCACTTACTTTCCCTGTCTTCTTTCTTCTTTTCTTTTTAATTTCCTCCTGTATTAGAAACTGTTAGTGCTCAACATGATCTGTGTGTTGTTGTTGTTGCTTTTTCTTTACATTCCCTACAGGTTCTTGCTCTAAGATTGGGTCTATGTCTAATTCTTGTAATGAAATAATGAGTACAAGTGATAGAGTGATAGATCTCACTCAAATTAGGGGTATCTGGTATGCTTTCCTCAGCTTTCTTCCTCCATCTGCTGACTGAATTTTCCTAAAGTCAGAAGATGGTGGAACCTCAAGATGAATGCAATCTTGTCTTTGATTCATCAATAGGAAGTGAGATCACCCAGAAAAGCTCCACAGCCTGCCTTGTTCTACAGAGTGAGTGATAAATAAACATCTGTTGTGTTAAGACAATGAGATTTTGTTGGTGTTTACTAGAGAAAAATTACCCATTTACTAATCACCCTTTCTCTCTTCCTTCCTTTCACCTTTTAACTAATATTTATCAATCACCCGGTATAATGTATTAGGTGATGAATCAGAGATACAGAGATGAGAGACTCAAGTCTTATTTTCAGACAGCTCACAAGATAATATAGAGTAAATGTGAAGAAGCCAATTATTACAATATATTTTTTTGAATGCTATTATGGGGTTATCCCTAACGACCTGGCACACAAAGGATCTAAGGGAGGTATCCTAAGAAAAATGATGCTTGATCAAAATGTTAAAGGTGGGGGGAAATTTATCCAAAAGGAAGAAGAAGAAAGGCATCTCAATTCCCGGAGGGAACAAATGTTCCTTGCATTTCCATCCAAGGTACCTCAGGTTTTCTTTTCTTCTGAATATTTGCTCAAGACAATAACCTAGTTGACCCACCATTGCCTTTAGCTCTCCACATCTAATGAATCATCCAGTCCTGTTGTTTCTACCTTCTTAATGCCTGTTGGGTCTGGCTACTTCTTTCCATTCCACCTATTATCTTAAAAACATTGTAATTGGTCTTTTAAAGTTCTATTTTACCACTCTCTAACAGTCTTCCATATAATAGTCAGAGTTGTCTTACTAAAATTCAAATATGATCACATCTCTTCCATATTTAAAACTTTTCAATGATTTCACATTGCCCTCAGGAAAAAGTCCAAACTTTTTAGCATTATACTTATAAGTATGCTTTATGCTATGACCTCAGCTCACCTCACTGATAACATCTTACCATGTACCACCTCACAATGTACAGTCTTGCCAAACTGATTCTCTGTGCGTAACCCCACAATAGCATTTAATTCACCATAATATTCTACAACTTCTGTACATACCTGATGGCAAATAAAATGCAAGCTCACACAGCTTTAGAGCAGATGATGTGCAGAAAGGTTCTGGACAAGGAAAATGAATGCTACTGAGTGCTATGCCATGAAAGACCTTTTTAAAGCCATATTAGAGAGACTAGATGTCCATAGACTTCAGAATAATCCTTGGAATTTGTTTCTGTGTCAGCCTCAATCCCATACAAGTTACTGATTGCTAAAGACAACTCTGTCAAAAAGCATTCTTCTTGGTGCTCTTGACTCAGATATCTTCATGTCATGTCTTTAGAGTCTGGGTTATTGCTGTTGCTGTTTTAAGAGGCTGAAAGAAAAGGAAATCTGTGCTTACTTTTGCACAACACCCTCCTAGCTTCTTATCTCCCTAAGAGAGGATGAGCTTCTAACAAATTAGTTGAGATCTAAGATATTGACTGTATCTTGTGAGCAAGAAGGCTAAATTGCTGTGGGTTCAAAGGAATCCTGCTCTCTTGGACAATCTCTCTTGGTTTTTCATCTCATCCTTGGTCATCCTGAGTGAGTCTGTTGACCAGAGCAACAGAAAACCTTGTTGACTTGAGCTCCTTCCACCTTGATTTACTTTCTCAGTGTTGTTAATCAGAGGATTAAGATTTCATGTGGGTGAGGGAATGGAGGATGATAAACATGGGTTTTATTTGTTTTTGTTTTTGTTTTTGAAATGCTGTCTTAACCTAGTTTTGAGACTAGGCCAGAGTGTGGTCAGTTCCCTTTCTTGGGCAGCTGATTATATTCACACCACAACTACCTCCCTTATGGGATCCTCACACTCCAGGGCTTCTAGACACCCATCCTAATCACTATAGTGCCAGGTACCAGACCGCGAGGGGAAGCCCTTATGTCCTGGAGCCTGCAAAATTATTCAAATTAGCCAATCCATGAAAGAATCCATGAAACCTAGCTAACCTCATCCAGGTTGCCATACAAAAGCTGTGGGAACAGCTCCAGTTTGCTGTTTTCCTGTTCCCTGCCACATCCCCTTGTGTGGCCCAGCCTAGCAGCTTTGTCTTGTTCAGAACTATAAGTAACAAAGAGTTCTGACTTTCATGTATCAGAGTGTCATTGTATTGTGTCTTGCCATGAAGGAAAAGAAAGAAAAAAACTTTAAAAATCTTACAAAACAGGTGAGGAGAGGAATAGAATGTGCTCATTAATCCAAGGTTAATGTTTTAAACCAATTTTTATAAAAGCTGTACATAAGATGTTACTGAGGGCTGCTTAGGTTTGCCATGAACCTGTATTTTTGTCCATATGACTTCCCTTCCTTATATATACTTTCTTTAGTAATTCTACCAACATAAAAACAAAGTCACTCTAAAAGGCAGGGAAGGATTTCAGTTTTCTGCATTCTTGATAATAATTCATCACATTATCAACAAAGCTTCATCATATGTCCTGCAATATTAGTGTAGGTCTCGTAGGGTGAACAAGTGCATTCACAAGCACAAATATTTGGGGACAAAGCAGGAGGAGGGAAGGTTAAGATCCTTATACAGATCTGGTATTTAGCTTTAGCTAATATGGAACTGTTAGGCTTTTTAAAAAAGATATATTTTTGCTCAGTTGAATTTAAAGGATTTTCCAGGGAAAGTAAGACTCTGTTTCAACAGAAAAATAGGTGGTTAAATGGAAGTAGACTACCACTGGGGTACAGAGGTTAAGCAGAGCTCAGGGAATTTAAGGCAATATTTTATAGATACCTACATAAAACATCATATTGCTTATTTTGGGACTATAAGAGAATTCCAAAAATATTTCTTTAGGTTAAGACAGTTACCATATGATTTCATTCATATGTGAAATAAAAACACACACACACACACAAACAAAAACAATGATCAAACCAAACCAAACAGAAATAAACATGTAGATACCGAGAACAGAGTACTGGTTACTGGATGAGGAAGGGCGGTGTAGAGGGTGAAATGGGTAAAGGGGTCAACTGTATGGTGACGGATGGAAACTAAATGTTTGGTGGTAAGCATGTTGTAGTGTATACAGAAATAGAAATATAATGTACACATGAAACGTATATAATGTTATAAACCAACGTTACCTCAATAAAAATAAATTTAAAAAAAAAGGAAAGCACTGCTTTTCTGCAACATTTGAGTGTCAACTCAAATAATCACAGGATTAAAAATGTCTCCCAATACAGTGTAATTATCTAAATTATAGTTAATGAAAAAACAATCTAATTAATTTTTATAATGTCCTAGACACTAAATCACAGTATACTGTGCATAAATAGATGACTGAGAGGAACAGTCTTCACCTGTGTATACCATCAAAAAAGGCTTCAGAGAAGCACTAAGTTATTAACTGAGGCAATAAATGCTTTAATTTTAATTATGGCTTAAAAATGTCATTCATCATGGTCCTGGAAAGGAATTGAACTATACAGATTTGGAATTGACATACAGATGCTATAAAGATCAGAAGCTGAATTGACAAATTATAGAGGGTTCTGAGGAATCAAGTTTTATCCTGATAGGTAAATTCATCTAATATAGTATTAATATGTAGAGTTTTCCTTGTGGAAAAAAAAAAAAAAACTGGAGAGAAGAAATTAAGGAAAAGTGTTTTCAGTGTAAGCCATTGTTTTTGCTCCTCAAACTAACACAACATTGTTAATCAACTATACTCCAATACAAAATAAAAACTTAGAAAAGTATATTGAGCTTTATTTTAATACTGTATCTCATTTGAAAGTTATGACAATCCTATAGAAAATAAAGTAATTTCTTTTGCTATTTTCAAGAGTAAAATTATATTCAGGGAAGTTAAGGCTTTGCCAAAGTTACCTTAAAACATGTGACAGAATTAGAACTGAATTCTCCAAATACAGTGTACTTTCCATGACATCATGCTACCATTAAAGATAGAAGGGAATTTCACACCAATGTTCCTTAGAAAAGAAACTGCAAGTTGCCAGAGGACTGAGGAAGTCTGAAAATTTTATTCTGTAATGAGTTCTTATTCTATACTGGGGTGTTTAGCATCTGAATCATGAATAATTAGATTGTGTTTTATGGCTGTAATTTTTTTTATCTTTGTCTTTATAAAAATTCTCCATTCAAACATCAGTCTCTATGATAAGAGACATCAAAGGGAAGAATTTTTGCCTACACTTATGTCAGAATTTTAAGAAGCATATATAGTGCTAGGGGTTGGAAGTACCGGAGAAAGTTACAAAGGGTGGTGGCATTCAGAAATAAAGTTAGAGATACATGATGCAATCTTTCCTCCATCTGGAAGTTTCCTTCTGGAATTCTCCTCCCCGAAGCTTAAATGGATGACCCTATTTTAAAGATAAAGCCTTCTCCACATAGGCTTATTATGTACTTTTCCAATTCTAACCTTCTATTTTGTCTGCACTTCTCTACTCCCATTCAGAACTTCCTTATTAAAAAAGGAAGTCCCTGTAAAATTATGGCTGTTTTCCTAATCTCATCAAATTATAGTGGGTAAAAGAGGATATATTGGACATAAGGAAGGGATAAAATTTAGTATCTAAAATTTAATGATTCGGAAATTTAAACAAACAGTTCTATAGCATTGAAATTAAATTATACTTCTAATATGACTTTTATTGCCATAAAAAGTACTTTAGTAGTCATATTTAAGCATTTTGAATGAAAATAGGAGTGATGTCAATGAATTAAATATAAGCTTTTGCTTAAATGTATTCTTCAAAATGATACTTAGTATTGTTTTTATAAAGTACTACATTCAAATAACTAAAATTGAGCATGAAATGTGTCTTCAATGTGCTTTTGAGCTAATAACATGAGCCCATAAATTACTAATAAATAGTGAGGAGAAACTACAGAAAACTCATGTATGTAATGATAGCACTAGATGATATACAAGGATCATCAGTTTAATATTTTTTTCACGATTTCCCTACCTATTAACCATCACTTTGATATCGCTACAAGTAGTACTAAACGGAATTATTATTTAAATTAGTGAATTACAAAGACACAATGGGCAAGCTCCATAGATGTCTCAATGGTTTTATGCAATAGGTCACAATAGAGTGTTGTAATAGGTATGGCTATTGGTATTTTGCTTTGTTTGGATGCAGCTTTATTAATTATACTGCCACAGGACTAATAGTAATAGCAATATATTGGTTTATAGGAGTAACAAAAACGTTCACAGAATGATACACAAAAATTTTAAAATTTGTATGTAGAAAGCAGAAAAAATTACACAGAAAAGAGCTAGACATAACTGTTTGTGATAATGAGTTCAAAATACCATTCTAGGGACTTCCTTGGTGGCACAGTGGTTAAGAATCTGCCTGCCAATGCAGGGGACACCAGTTTGATCCTTGGTCTGGGAAGATCCCACGTGCCACAGAGCAAATAAGCTTGTGTGCCACAACTACTGAGCCTGTGCGCCACAACTACTGAAGCTCACGCACATAGAGCCCATGCTCTGTAACAAGAGAAGCCACCTCAATAAGAAGCCCATGCACTGCAATGAAGAGTAGCCACTGCTTGCTACAACTAGAAAAAGCCCGTGCGCAATGACAAAGACCCAATGCAGCCATAAATAAATAAATAAATAAACAAACAAATAAATAAATAGCATTGAGTGCTAGTCCAAAACACTTATAAGAAAAAATACCATTCTAGCATCATTTGATATTCATTTTTATTAGAAAGTAATTTCATAAAATTTCATTAAAATTCAATTTTAGGTTTTAGTTTGTTTTCTATATATATATATATATATTTGTTTTCATATATATATATATTATATATATATATATATGGAATACTACTCAGCCATAAAAATGGATGAAATTTTATCATTTGCAGCAACATGGATGAACTTAGAGGGCATTATACTAAGTGAAATAAGTCACACAGAGAAAGATAAATATTGTATGATGTCAGTTTTATGAGGAATCTAAAAAATACAACAAACTAGTGAATATAACATAAGAGAAGGAGACTCACAGATATAGTGAACAAACTAGTTGTTACTAGTGGGGAGGGGGTGGGGCATATAGGGGCAAAAGAGTGGGAGGTACAAACTATTGGGTGTAACATAGGCTCAAGGATGTATTGTACAACACAGGGAATATAGCCAATGTTTTGTAATAATTGTAAATGGCAAGTAACCTTTACAAATTATATGAAATTAAAACAAATTTTTAATGTCATGCTATATATTAATGCATTTCTTTCATATTTTATAGTCAAGGACTGTATGTCTAATTGTTATTTTATGGGACTTAATGCAGCTATATGTACGGATGTGTATGCAACTGTTTGTTACTACTATTAATGCCGATCCCCACATTACTGCATGACTGAAACAATAAAGGAAAAGAAAAATAACTAGTTTTGATTAAAAGAACATAGCCTCTGAGAAACATTTTTTTGTCTATACAAATTTGGTATAAATGGCTTCCATTTACTTAGATAAAATGATGTCAATCTGTTGTTTTAATTCTGATGCTTTTTATCATAAAATGCAACATATTTTGCTTTCCTGAATGGACATGTTTTCGATTAGGCAAGTAGCATATATAAAGAACCCCATCTAGAGACACAGACCCAAAAATATCAATAGAATTTTTTTAAATGTTTGTCCATATATCACTAATATTTTAAAATTCTGCATCTTTAAATGTCTATAGTAATCTTGTACTCTTTCACTCAACTAGGTATCCACAGGTATATCCCTAGGAAGCATATTTTTATAATCTCCTTCCCAAATATAAATGGATTAGCAAATGTTTCAACACATTTCTTCACTTATTGACTAGCACTTTTGTCTAAATAATCCTTATTCATTTCTAAGTCTCCACCCAACCATTACCTTCACCATTCTTTAGTGAACCTGCCAATCTAGATTCTATGCCTCTGTTCTTAGCATCTCGTGCATGCCTCTACCTCAACTGAAATTATTTATTGGCTTGCATGTTGCTCTCACCAGGTTGTGATCCTTTTAAACTCTTTTCTTACTTATTCACATCGAGATATCAGCTGGTATCTGACACAATCAGTGTTCAATAAGTGCCTGTTCAATGAATGGAATGGATGATTTAATGAAAGAAGGTATGGTGCTCATGTCGCTCAGACCCTAAGTAGGTGACCATATGTCTCTCTGCCCAGTTCATTATAATAACAATAGTTAACATCAACAAAACACTTACGATGTTCTAACATTGTGCCCAGTAATTTATGAGTGTCATTTTATTCATTCCTATGGACTGAGTAATACTATCAGTGCCACTTTGGAGACAAATGAAATTAAGTTCAGTGATGTTAAATAAGTTGTCTAAGACTGCACTACTTGTTTGAAACCTAAGTTAACTTGGCTCTAAAATGTATTTTTCTACCATAATATGTTGCCTTCTTTCTTTTACTGAAGCTCCACAAATCTTATGTATATAATTTGGACATTCACATATTTATAAAACATGGAAGACACAATAGTTTTCTTCTGTTTTGATCTATATAATGATTTTTTAAGACAGAGTCTCACTCTCATTAAGAGAACAAACAAACAAAATCAAAGTGAAGCCTTCAATCACATATTTATTCTGGAGCTGAGCTTTTCATTTTTAGCAAAATAGCTATCTAATTGGTAAAATTAGGTATTTTGTTAATTAAGTACAATGGGTAGTGATTGACCTAAATTTCATTTGGTGATTTCTAGTTTACCAACAAAAAATAGAATCACTGTACTCACAACTCACATTACACACTAAACACAATTTTTATGTGGTGATTCCAAAAGTTATTCAGAACATTGTAATACTTCAGGATATTCATAATGACAATAATTTTCATTGTAATGTCATAGAAGTGACAGGTAAAATTTTTTTTGGTTGTTGAAATTTCAGTAACCTGATCTTACTAACTTAATCTTTTAAAAAACACCCCAATCCTCGAGTTCTCTTAATTATTTAAACACCACACACACACACATGCACACACGCCCACACAGCATACACATACAAACAATCTTTTTCACATCTCACAAACATACAGTTATTTAGAGTGAAGGCAGCTTCTCTTTGACATTTTTCGATCTTATTGAGCAATACTCACAGAGGGAAATCCACAGCTATTTGTCTTCAGTGAAATCATTTGTAATCTATTTGGATAATTGAACTGTCAACTTGGCCTCAGCCAGGATTCCCTGGCCAATAGAACATTTGTTTGCTTTGTAGTATTCAGGGCTGTTATTTTAATATGCCTTATTGTGCAAATAACACTGCCTCAAAACTACTAATAAGGAGAAAAAAATGCTCAGTGCATGCTACACATGAGAATAAATTGCCAAAATAATGTCTATATAATTGGGATGACAAGTAATCTGTCACCAAATCTGACATATCAGTTTTACATCTCTCACCACAAATCTCCAGCCTGACTTTCTTGTGCTTCAGCTGTCTTTATTGAGCATAAATATTTTAAATTTAAATTTTTAATTTTTTACGGGTAGTATATTAATGTTTTACAACCTGTCTTGTTCCAGAATCCTACTAAAATATATTCATAGATGGATAGAAATACAATGCATTTATGCAATTCTAAGAATTATTTATGCTTTTTTTGTTGGTAGATATGTCCTTAAAAAACAAAAGAGCTAAATGTATTCCATACAAATGCATAATCCCTTTTGAAACTTCTTTTGCAAATGAATTCTGGGCTCAGTTTGACCATGCCTGAGACAGGCAAGCCAAGATGTCAAGAACTTTTGGGAGAACAAGTAGCTAATGTTACCTCAGATTGACCAACAGTATAGTCTCGGGTTCATTGTAGAAAGGTAACAGTACAGTTGCTAGTTAGATCAGCCTATAAACAACAAAAATTAAACTGAAATTTACTAGAAGGCTTATCTTCCACAGTCTGGGGAAAGAACTGCCCTTCATCCAGTTTCCATCCCTCTTGGACACTGGCTAAATAACATACTCTCAAGTTTTGTTGCTGCAAATTGCTAAAATTGCAAAGACAGGGCTTGATTTCAATAGGAAAATAAAGCAAAGAAAATTAATTACAGTCTGTTTCTGTTATTTAGAACAATTATCTTTTTTCTTTATGACTCTCTACAAGAGAATTAAAAGGGAACTTCCTGCTTTTTGATTATATATGTTGAATTGTTCAATGAATTCTTCAATGAATAGTTAATAAAACATAGTACTTGAAATATACTCAGTACACATAGGGTTTTGGGTCTATTTATTCAACATTTAGAGTTTATTAGAGAGCTGATATATATTCTGACCCCCAAACAGTATTCCTAAGGCCCCCTAGGAAACTATACATGTGATATTTTTAGATTGTTAAGAAGCTAATGTTTGCACCCTCACCATCAAATCTGCCATAGTTTATGTCTTGTGTTTGATAACTTTTTAAAATTTAAACTGCTTTCAGATTTACACTGCTGTATATGATTTTTACATATTAGTAGGGGTGAAGAATCCAAAAGGAGTTTTGGAAAAGTGTAATTTAGAATTTTGAGGATTGAACTTCCCTCGTTTGGAGGTGCAAACACAAAACCTGATTTTGATTATTTTCCATGAGCAGCAATAACTGTTATGTCTTAATCCATTTGAGCTTCCCTAACAAATATACAATAAACTGTGTGGCTTATAAACAACAAACATTTATTTCTTACAATTCTAGAGGCTGAGAAGTCCAAGATCATGGTGCTGACAGTTTGGTGATTAACTTTTCACTGTAACCTTATATGGTGGAAGGGACAAGGGATCTCTCTGGGACTGCTTTTATAAGGGCACTAATCCCATTTATGAGGACTCTGCCCTTATAACCTAATTACCCCTGCAAATGCCCTACAACCTGATACCATCACATTGTGGGTTAGGATTTCAGCATAAAATTTTGGGGAGACACAAAAATTCAGACCAAAGCAAACTACCACACTAAAGATATAATCTGAGATAAGCTTAAGCCCTCCCTGAAACCTGGTCCTGGACTGCATCAGACACCAAATGCTCTGAGTAATCAGAGATTGAAGATCAGGAAGCATTTAGTCAAGTGGGAAAAAAACACTATCCAGAGTCAGAGCTCTGTGCTGGGCTGAGAACCTTGGTGTCTTGGTGTTTGGTTTGCTGTGACTCCGGCCACTGAACCTCTTTCATTAGCACAAAGCAGGACCTGGGGAAATGCTGGGGAAGTCTTCTGGTTGCAGGAAGGTATAAGTCCAGTGTTTTGAAGCAAAGACTCTGGAAGAGTTGCAGAAGTCTTTCCTGCTTCATTTTCCAGCACCTCATAAATGGTGTTGGCCTCGCAGAAGAATATGAAAGAGATTCATTGTAACTGTGATTCAGTGAGGAGAGGCATCTGAAGGCTGGTCCTGGGGAAAATTTTCTGCTGTGTGGATGAAAGGCTCTTGGTGCTCCAGCCATGCATCAGGGCTGTGCCTCTGAGGTGGGAGAGCCAACTTCAGGACACTGGTCCACAAGAGATCTCCCAGCTCCACGTAATACAAAATGGCAAAAATCTCTCAGAGATCTCCATCTCAACATCAAGACCCAGCTTCACTCAACGACCAGCAAGCTACAGTGCTGGACACCCTATGCCAAACAACTAGCAAGACAGGAACACAGCCCCATCCATTAGCAGAGAGGCTGCTTAAAATCATAATAAGGCCACAGACACCCCAAAACACACCACCAGATGTGGACCTGCCCACCAGAAAGACAAGATCCAGCCTCATCCACCAGAACACAGGCACTAGTCCCCTCCACCAGGAAGCCTACACAACCCACTGAACCAACCTTAGCCACTGGGGACAGATACCAAAAACAACGGGAACTACGAACCTGCAGTCTGTGAAAAGGAGACCCCAAACACAGTAAGATAAGCAAAATAAGAAGACAGAAAAACACACAGCAGATGAAGGAGCAGGGTCAAAACACACCAGATCTAACAAATGAAGAGGAAATAGGTAGTCTACCTGAAAAAGAATTCAGAATAATGATAGTAAGGGTGATCCAAAATCTTGGAAATAGAATAGACAAAATGCAAGAAACATTTAACAAGGATGTAGAAGAACTAAAGAGGAACCAAGCAATGAGGAAAAACACAATAAATGAAATTAAAAATACTCTAGACGGGATCAATAGCAGAATAACTGAGGCAGAAGAACGGATAAGTGACCTGGAAGATAAAATGGTGGAAATAACTACTGCAGAGCAGAATAAAGAAAAAAAAAAAAATGAAAAGAACTGAGGACAGTCTCAGAGACCTCTGGGACAACATTAAGTGCACCAACATTCGAATTATAGGGGTCCAAGAAGAAGAAGAGAAAAAGAAAGGGACTGAGAAAATATTTGAAGAGATTATAGTTGAAAACTTCCCTAATATGGGAAAGGAAATAGTTAATCAACTCCTGGAAGCACAGAGAGTCCCATACAGGATAAATCCAAGGAGAAATATGCCAAGACACATATTAATCAAACTATCAAAAATTAAATATAAAGAAAACATATTAAAAGCATATACACTAATGATGAATAATCTGAAAGTGAAATTAAGAAAACACTCCCGTTTACCACTGCAACAAAAAGAATAAAGTATCTAGGAATAAACCTACCTAAGGAGACAAAAGACCTGTATGCAGAAAATTATAAGACACTGATGAAAGAAATTAGAGATGATACAAATAGATGGAGAGATATACCATGTTCTTGGATTGGAAGAATCAACATTGTGAAAATGACTCTACTACCCAAAGCACTCTACAGATTCATTGCAATCCCTATCAAACTACCACTGGCATTTTTCACAGAACTAGAACAAAAAATTTCACAATTTGTATGGAAACACAAAAAACCCCGAATAGCCAAAGCAATCTTGAGAACGAAAAATGGAGCTGGAGGAATCAGGCTCCCTGACTTCAGACTATATTACAAAGCTACAGTAATCAAGACAGTTTGGTACTGGCACAAAAACAGAAACATAGATCAATGGAACAGGTTAGTAAGCCCAGAGATAAACCCATGCACATATGGTCACCTTATCTTTGATAAAGGAGGCAAGCATATACAGTGGAGAAAAGACAGCCTCTTCAATAAGTGGTGCTGGGAAAACTGGACAGCTACATGTAAAAGTAGGAAATTAGACGCTCCCTGACACCATACACAAAAATAAACTCAAAATGGATTAAAGACCTAAGTGTAAGGCCAGACACTATCAAACTCTTAGAGGAAAACATAGGCAGAACACTCTATGACATAAATCACAGCAAGATCCTTTTTGACCCAGCTCCTAGAGAAATGGAAATAAAAACACAAATAAACAAGTGGGACCTAATGAAACTTAAAAGCTTTTTCACAGCAAATGAAACCATAAACAAGACCAAAAGACAACTCTCAGAATGGGAGAAAATATTTGCAAATGAAGCAACTGACAAAGGATTAATCTCCAAGATTTACAAGCAGCTCATGCAGCTCAATAACAAAAAAACAAACAACCCAATCCAAAAATGGGCAGAAGACCTAAATAGACATTTCTCCAAAGAAGATATACAGATTGCCAACAGACACATGAAAGAATGCTCAACATCATTAATCATTAGAGAAATGCAAATCAAAACTACAATGAGATATCATCTCACACCGGTTAGAATGGCCATTATCAAAAAATCTAGAAAAAATAAATGCTGGAGAGGGTGTGGAGAAAAGGGAACCCTCTTGCACTGTTCATGGGAATGTAAATTGATACGGCCACTATGGAGAACAGTATGGCGGTTCCTTAAAAAACTAAAAATAGAACTACCATATGACCAAGCAATCCCACTATTAGGCATACACCCTGAGAAAACCATAATTCAAAAAGAGACATGTACCAGAATGTTCATTGCAGCACTATTTACAATAGCGAGGACATGGAAGCAACCTAAGTGTCCATCGACAGATGAATGGATAAAGAAGATGTGGCACATATATACAATGGAATATTACTCAGCCATAAAAGGAAATGAAATGGAGGTATTTGTAGTGAGGTGGATGGAGTTAGAGTTTGTCATACAGAGTGAAGTAAGTCAGAAAGAGAAAAACAAATACAGTATGCTAACACATATATATGGAATCTAAGGGAAAATAAAGGTCATGAAGAACCTAGTGGCAAGACGGGAATAAAGACACAGACCTACTAGAGAATGGACTTAAGGATATGGTGAGAGGGAGGGGTAAGATGTGACACGGTGAGAGAGAAAAAAAAAAAAACACTATCCATCGAAGGCCTATATAATTCTGAAAGGATCATCTGAAGTACTAATTCATTCATTTATACCTATTCATTCATTCTAACCAACATTTGTTCAAGTGTTTGAGGACCTATCATGTACTAGTTAGTGGAGATCAAGACAAGGGGTGTAGAAGCAGCAAACTGTCAAGTTTAGATTGAGGACTGAGGAAAGGCTTAATGGAACCCAAATGAGAAGTAATTCTGGAGTATAGGAAATAAGTAGCCCAAGGATATGTGTGAAAAAAAAAAAACAAACATGGTTTGATGGGCTTGGCTAGGGAGAATAGAGGCATAAATTTGATATGTAGATGTATATCAGTTCATGGAGAAATGGGTACTTAACCCCAAATAACTCCAGATCCAAAGGAATGGTAAGCTTAATGCTAAAGAATTGTTCTAGAGATTTGTGTGCAAGGGAGGAGTCAAGATGGCAGAGTAGGAGGACATGGAATTCCTGTCTCCTCACAGCTACATGAAGAACACATCTACAAATGGAACAGTTCTCACAGGGCACCTGCTGAACACTAGCAAAAGACTTTGGACACCTAAAAGGACAAGAAAATCCCCTCTCAACTGGCTAGGATGAAAGAAGGAAAAAAAGAAAAGAGGGATCAAAAAAGGAACCAGCACCTGTGGTGGGAAGCTGAAGGTGAGGAGAGGTTCCTGCACTCAGAAAAACCCCCTCATGGTGGGGAAATGAGCTGGGACAGAAAGGGACCTTCAGGGGATAAAAGGGGAACACAGCAGACAGTCTGTGGAAGGTGGGACAAAGTAAGAACTGCACACAGGTCTGTACCACAGCCCTGTGCACCCCAGCCTGAGTTGTGTGTCTCCTGTTGCGGAGGGGGCCTGGGTGCTGGAAAATGGGGTTTGGAGTGTGGACCCAGGGAGGCGACAGCTGTTGGCTGTGAAAAGACAGCCTAAAGGGACAGAAGTAAGGAGCTCCACAAGCGGGAATGTTTGCAGAAAAAGCCTGGAACACCATAGAAGCAAGGCATCATTGTTGAGTGGAACATAAGGGGCAGGACTGCCATTGCAAACTCCTTCCCCACCCTCTGGCTTCTGCTTCCACTGGCACTGGGAGGGGCACCCATTTGAGCAGTCTCTCCCACCCCTCAAGCCAAAGTCTCCTCCACCTGCATAGGCTCTGGGTTCCTGAGCAATACCCATCCCAAAGCCTCCTCAGAAATCAGCCCTGGGCACCCCTGCCTGAGACAGGAATCCACCAGTGCTGGTGGGGGCTCAGTGCTAAAGTGTGGGGTTAGGAGAATGGACCCAGGGAGAGGACTGCTTTAGCTCCATGGATACAACAGAGAGAATGAGAGTGAGTGACTCCACAGCCGGGAATGCCCCTAGAGGAAGTGTGGTCTGCCTAGGAAATAAGCTGCCATTGTTGAGTGAGTGGTGCACAAGGGGCAGGGCTGCCACAACTCCCACACACTAGCCCCTGCCTCTGCGGGTGCTGGGAGGGTCTCCCACCAGAGTGAGTGCACCCCAATCTGTTGCAACTGCCTGCTGGTCTCCATTGCCACAGGCACTTCATGCACACCTCAGTTGTGGCTGCCGTACCCTCCCCAGCCTGAGTGAGTAAGTGAGCCCCAATCAGATGCTGATTTCACTCCCTCTTGCGTGGGTAGAGAAAAAATGACTGAGGGTGGCACACACGCAGAGGTGGGCCAAAACCAAAGCTGAGCCCCAGGAGCAGTGTAACTAAGGAACACAATGGACATCTCTCTGTGCAGCTGCACAGCCTGTGGATTAAATCCCATGATCAGCTTGGTAAATCCTGCATCTGTGGAATATCTTAATAGACATCGAGTGTTCCCACATCTGAGACCAGTCTAGGTTTAGCAGCAGTGGACGTTGGGAACAAGTACATTCAGTAGTTGGGCCATGTCAGAGTCTGAGCTGCCCCAAAGTACCCACAGTGGGTCCAGATACCTACCTAGAGGTATAGAAGGGACTCCTGGGGAGGAAGGCTTGACTGTGGCTCACTATGGGCACAAGGACACAGACAAAGGAGGCCCCAGGAAAAGATTCTTATTAGTATTATTCTTTGTTTCATGTAGATAAGTTGTTGTTGCTTTTATTATTTTATTATTTTTTACATTACTTTTTGGTTGTTTTGTGTTTATTTCTTATTTTTGTTCTTTGTTCTTTTTTGGATCATTTTTATGTGTTTGTTTTCTGTTTTCTTTGATTTTTAAAATTTGCTTTCTACTTTTATTTTACATTTTTTATTTTTCTTAGTTTAGTCTTTATTGATTGCTTTCATTTTTGAGTTCTTTTGTTTGTTTCTTGTTCTCTTATTTTTTGTTTTCTTTGCTTTTTTTCTTTTGTCTGTTTCTGTTTGTTTGCTTTTGTTTTTTACCATTTGTCTTGGGTTTGGATTATCTGTTTGCTTTCTTCTTTCTTTTTTTGTTTGTTGTTGTTGTTGCTGTTTGGTTGTTTTTGTTTTTGCTAATAGTCTTGGGTCTCATTTATTTCTTTTCTTTTCATTTTTTTCTTATTTTTCCTCTGGCCACACTGTGTAGCTTGCAGGATCTTTGTTCCCAGGCCAGGGGTTAGGGCCTGGGCCTCTGGGGTGGAGTGCCAAGTCCAGGACACTGGACTGCTGAGAATTCCCAAGCTCAGGGAATACTAATCAGTGGACACTCTCCCAGAGGTATCATCTCACACCAAGACCCAGCTCCACCCAACTGCCTGCAGGCTCCAGTGCTGGAAGCCTTAGGCCAAACAACAAGCAAGACAGGAACACAGCCCCACCCATTAGCAGACAGGCTGCTTAAGGTCATAATAAGCTCACAGATACAGCAAACCTGATGTGGCTCTGCTCAGCAGAGGGAAAAGACTCATCTACACCCACCAGAGGGCAGGCACCAGGCCCTCTCACCAGGAAGCCTAAACAAGCCCCTGGACCAATCTCACCCATCAGGGGGCAGACAACAGAAGCAAGAGGAACTACAACCCTACAGCCTACAGAAAGAAGACCATAAACAGAGTAAGATAGGCAAAATAAGAAGAGAGAGAAACATGTTGCAGAAGAAGGAGAAAGGTAAAAACCCACATGACCAAATAAATGAAGAGGAAGTAGGCAGTCTACCTGAAAAAGAATTCAGAGTAATGATAGCAAAGATGATCCAATATTTCAGAAATAGAATGGAGGCATGGATCAAGAAGACACAAGATATGTTTAACAAGGACCTAAAAGTACTAAAGTAAAAACAGTGTCATGAACAACACAATAATTGAAATGAAAAAAACAATAGAAGGAATCAATAGCAGAATAACTGAGGCACAAAAACGAATAAGTGAGCTGGAAGATAGAAAGGTGGAAATAACTGTCACAGAGCAGAATAAAGACAAAAGAATGAAAGAAATGAGGACAGTCTCAGTGACTTCAGGGACAATATTAAACACATCAACATTCGAATTATAGGGGTCCCAGAAGAAGAAGAGAAAGAGAAAGGGTCTGAGAAAATACTTGAAGAGATTGTAGTGGAAAATTTCCCTAACATAGGAAAGGAAATAGTCACCCAAGTCCAGGAAGCACAGAGAGTTTAATCCAGGATAAACCCCAGAAGAAACATGCCAAGACACATATTAATCAAATTAACAAAAAATAATTCAAAGAAAAAATATTAAAAGCAACAAGGGAAAAACAAAAAATAACATACAAAGGAATCCCATAAGGTTATCAGCTGATTTTTCAGCAGAAACTCTGCAGGCCAGAAGGGAGTGGAAGGATATACTTAAAGTGTGATGAAAGGGAACAATCTTAAACCAAGATCACTCTACCAGCAAGGATCTCATTCAGATTCAGTGGAGAAATCAAAAGCTTTTCAGACAAGAAAAAGCTAAGAGAATTCAGCACCACCAAACCAGCTTTACAACAAATGCTAAAGAAATTTCTCTAGGCAGGAAACAAAAGAGAAGAAAAAGATCCACAAGAACAAACCCAAAACAATTAAGAAAATGGTAATAGCAACATACATATCAATAATAACCTTGAACAGAAATGGATTAAATGCCCAAACTAAAAGACACAGACTTACTGAATGGATACAAAGACAAGACCCATATATGTGTTGTCTACAAGACACCCTCTTCAGACCTAGGGAAACATACAGACTGAAAGTGAGGGGATGGAAAAAGATATTCCATGCAAATGGAAATCAAAAGAAAGCTGGAGTAGCAATTCTCATATCAGACAGAGTAGACTTTAAAATAAAGACTATTACAAGACACAAGGAAGGACACTACATAATGATCAAGGGATCAATCCAAGAAGAAGATATAACAATTATAAATTTTTATGCACCCAGCATAGGAGCACCTCAGTACGTAAAGCAAATGCTAACAACCATGAAAGGGGAAATCGACAGTAACACAAAAATAGTAGGGGACTTTAACACCCCACTTACACCAATGGACAATTCATCCAAACAGAAAATAAATAAGGAAACACAAGCTTTAAATGACAAAATAGACCAATAGATTTAATTGATATTTATAGAACATTCTACCAAAAGTGGCAGAATGCACTTTCTTCTCAAGTGCACATGGAACATTTTCCAGGATAGATCACATCTTGGGTCACAAATCAAGCCTTGGAAAATTTAAGAAAATTGAAATCATATCAAGCATCTTTTCTAACCAACACTATGAGACTGGAAATCAATTACAAGGAAACAACTGTAAAAAACACAAATACATGGAGGCTAGACAGTGTGCTCCTAAATAACCAAGATATGACTGAAGAAATCAAAGAATAAATAAAAATTACCTAGAAAAAAATGACAACGAAAACACGATGACCCAAAACCTATGGGATGCAGCAAAAGCAGTTCTAAGAGGGAAGTTTACAGCAATTCAATCTCACCTCAAGAAACAAGAAAAATCTCAAATAAACAATCTAACCTGACACCTAAAGCAACTAGTGAAAGAAAAACAAAGAAAACCCAAAGTCAGTAGAAGGAAAGAATTCATAAAGATCAGAGCAGAAATAAATGAAATGGAACCAAGAAAACAATAGCAAAGATCAATAAAACTAAGAGCTGGTTCTTTGAGAAGATAAAGAAAATAGATAAACCCTTAGCCAGACTCATCAAGAAAAAAGGGAGAGGACGCAAATCAATAAAATTAGAAATGAAGAAGGAGAAATCACAACTGACACCACAGAAATACAAAGGATTATAGGAGACTACCACAAACAATTATATGCCAATAAAATGAACAGCCATGAAGAAATAGACAAATTCTTGGAAAGGTACAATTTTCCAAGTCTGAACCAGGAAGAATTAGAAAATATAAACAGACTTATCACAAGTAACAGAATTGAAACTGTAATTAAAAATCTCCCAACAAACCAAAGTCCAGGACCAGATGGCTTCACAGGCGAATTCTATCAAACTTTTAGAGAAGAGCTCTATCAATGTATCAATATGATACACTGTATTAACAAATTAAGGAACAAAACCATATTATAATCTCAATAGATACAGAAAAAGCCTTTGAAAAAATCTAACTCCCATTTATGATAAAAACTCTCCAGAAAATGGGCATAGAGGGAACCTAATTCAACATAATAAAGGCTATGTATGACAAATCCACAGCAAACAACATACTCAATGGTGGAAAACTGAGAGCATTTCCACTAAGATCAGGAACAAGACAAGGATGTCCACTCTCACCACTGTTATACACCATAACATTGGAAGTCCTAGCCATGGCAATCAGAGAATAAAAAGAAATAAAAGGAATACAAATTGGAAAAGAAGAAGCAAAACTATCACTGCAGATGCAACGATACTATATATAAAGAATCCTAAAGATGCCACCAGACAATTTCTAGAACTAATCGATGAATTTGGTAAAGTTGCAGGATACAAAACTTATGCACAGGAATCTCTGGCATTCCTATACACTAACAGTGAAAAATCAGAAAGAGAAATTAAGGACACACTCCCATTTACCATCACCACAAAAAGAATAAAATACCTAGAAATAAACCTACCTAAGGAGGCGAAAGACTTGCACTCAGAAAACTATAAAACACTGATGAAAAACATAAAAGATGACATAAACAGATGGAGAAATATACCATGTTTTTGGATTGGAAGAATCAATATTGTGGAAATGTCTATACTCCCCAAAGCAATCTACAGTTTCAATGCAATCCCTGTCAAATTTCCAATGGCATGCTTCACAGAATTAGAACAAAAATTTTTACAATTCTTATGGAAATACAAAAGCCCCCGAACAGCAAAAGCAATCTTAAGAAAGAAAACTGGAGCTGGAGGAATCAGGCTCCCCAACTTCAAACTATACAACAAAGCTACAGTAATCAAGGCAGTATGGTACTCGCACAAAACCAGAAATATAGATCAATGGACTGGATAGAAAGCCCAGAGATAAACCCATGCACATATGGCGACCTAATTTATGACAAAGGAGGAAAGAACAAACAATGGAGAAAAGACAGCCTCTTCAATAAGTGGTGCTGGGAAAACTGGTCAGCTACAGGTAAAAGAATGAAATTAGAACACTCCCTAACACTCTACATAAAAATAAAGTCCAAATGGATTAAAGATCTAAATGTAAGACAAGACAGTATAAAACACTTAGAGGAAAACACTCTTTGACATAAACCACAGCAATTTCTTTTTTGACCGACCTACTAGAGTAATGAAAAAAAAAAAGAAAAATAAACAAATGGGACTTAATTAAACTTAAAAGCTTTTGCACAGCAAAGGAAACCATAAACAAGGCTAAAAGACAATCCTCAGAATGGTAGAAAATATTTGCAAATGAAACAACAGGCAAAGTATTAACTTCCAAAATATACAAACAGCTCATGGAGCTCAATATCATAAAAACAAACAACCCAATTAAAAAATCGGCAGACGATCTAAATAGACATTTCACTAAAGAAGACATATAGATGGCCAAGAGGCACGTGATGAGATGCTCATCATCACTAATTATTAGAGAAATGCAAATCAAAACTACAATGAGGTATCACCTCACACCAGTCAGAATGGCCATTATCAAAAATATAGAAACAATAATGCTTGAAAGGGTATGGTGAAAAGGGAACCCTCCTGCAGTGTTGGTGTGAATGTAAATTGATACAACCACTATGGGGAACAGTATGGAGGTTCCTTAAAAAACTGAAAATAGAACTAACGTATGACCCAGCAATCCCAGTTCTGGGCATATACCCTGAGAAAACCATAATTCAAAAAGAGACATGTACCACAACGTTCATTGCAGCATTATTTAGAATAACCAGGAAATGGAAGCAACCTAAATGTCCATCGACAGATGAATGGATAAAGATGTGGCACATATATACAATGGAATATTACTCAGCCATAAAAAGAAATGAAATTGAGTTATTTGTAGTGAGGTGAATGGATATAGAGTCTGTCACACACAGTGAAGTGAGTCAGAAATAGAAAAACAAATACCATATGCTAACGCATAGTTATAGAATCTAAAAAAAAAAAAAATGGTACTGATGAACCTAGTGACAGGGCAGGAATAAAGAAGTAGACCTAGAGAATGGACTTGATGACACGGGGAGGGGAAGCATAAGCTGGGACAAAGTTAGACAGTAACACTGACATATATACACTACCAAATGTAAAATAGATAGCTAGTGGGAAGCAGCAGCATAGCACAGGGAAATCAGCTCAGTGCTTTGTGACCACCTACAGGGGTGGGATAGGGAGGGTGGGAGGGAGGCTTAAGAGGGAGGGGATATGGGGATATGTGTATGCATACGGCTGATTCACTTTGTAGTGCAACAGAGGCTAGCAGAGTATTGTGAAGCAGTTATACTCCAATAAAGATATATTAAATAAATAAATAAATAAATAAAAGAAGAAATCCTAAATAAATAAATAAATAGATAAATAAATAAATAAATAAAGACTATAGATCTCATACTTCAGAGGTAATTATTGTTTATAATTACATGGCTTCTTTTCCCTCAGATGCAAGCAGCTTTATATAACTAGAATATGCTGTACATAAAAAATTGGTCACTTTCTTCACTTAACTTCACCAGTGGTTTCTTGAATAATAAATATAACTCCAGTCACTGTGTAAGAAGTTAATTTTTTAGCCTGAGAAGGCATTTTCTCTCTTTCAAACAATGTATCTGAAAGGCTCAAGGATTGTGAATTTAATCAATGAATTAAGCTGATTGATTTGATTAGCTGATTGATTCACATCAAAGAAAAATATCAGGATCAAAAAACCTTTTCACTTTAAAAATACATTTCCTGGATAAAAGCAAGGGATAAATGTCACTAAAATAAGTAACTGTACTCTCTACCTTTACCTCCTGGGTTGCTTTTCACCTTCTTGTTTTTCACTGAATATATGTTTGTGTCAGCCAGTTTTGCCTAGAATAACTAACTCATCAAGGGCATGAATCTTATGGTCTCTTATGACTTTTTTCAAATTCTCGTCCCCCAAACCTCGGTCTATTTAGATATCAGCATAAAATGAAAAAATACCTATTCCAGAATAAAAATGTATTAAATATATATGTGCATTTTTGATACATATAATATTAAAGCTGTGCATTGAGTCCTATATGCAATCTGTGTCTTCTATAAAAATAAAAGCTCTACCTCTCTATTATGGATTAAAGATAAGGTCTAATATTCTCACTAATTAATCTTGCTGCTAATGAACTCCTATCCATGCTTACCAAAATCTCACACCAAACTCTTAGGTACCATATAAAGGATAATTGCCCAAACAGCACACTTTATTCCTTTTGGCCTGGATGGTTTATAGGCAAATTCCAACCAGTTTTGGATACTTTGCAATGTATTATTATTAATAATAATCTTGGCACTAAAATATTAATATAACATATTCAATGGGCCTCTTTGGGAAATGCTGTTCTTATTCTTTAAAAACAACACAATATTAAAAAGATGATAGTTAAAATTATAATATAGATGGAAATTCAGTCTAATTTAAGAATCTGAATGAACTTATCTCCTTGACATCTTGTGATTTAGCTGTCCAGATCAACCTTTGGGAAAAGTGATTTTCCCCTGTGTTACTCAGGAGCATAAAATGAGTTTTGAGTTGCCAAAAGTTTCATTAAAACTTTACGTAGGGCTTCCCTGGTGGCGCAGTGGTTGAGAATCTGCCTGCCAATGCGGGGGGCGCGGGTTCGGGCCCTGGTCTGGGAGGATCCCACATGCCGCGGAGCGACTAGGCCCGTGAGCCACAATTGCTGAGCCTGCGCGTCTGGAGCCTGTGCTCCGCAACGAGAGAGGCCGCAATAGTGAGAGGCCCACGCACCGCAATGAAGAGTGGCCCCCGCTTGCCACAACTAGAGAAAGCCCTCGCACAGAAACGAAGACCCAACACAGCCAAAAATAAATAATAAATAAATTAATTAAAAAAAAAAAAACTTTATGTAAAAATTTTCTAGAACATGGAACTTGCATAATACCTTACCATGAATGAATTAGACATGTCAGTTCCTATATTCACCCTGTTTTTATGTTTAGTTTTTAAGCATATTTATAGTGAGGTGCTCATAAGCTCATTATGCTGTAAGTGTATTTAAAAAGACGTTTACTGAATCACTGAATGAAAAAAAAAGTCTTAAAGAGGCTCAATTTATATGTATTAATATATAACCAAAACCCTCAACTATGATTCACCAACAAAATTTGAAATCATTCAAAGACATAAACAGATTTACTGAAATCTTCAGTACATGCAACACCCAGACACTGTAAATTAAAGTTTAGGGTTTATGGATAAATTTATATAGTTTAAACATTTAAAGTATCCTATTAAGCAGGCCTAATCTTCCGAGCCAGAATCAAGAAATCCAAGGTAAGAATTTACTGAAGACAAAGTCCTCTTTATGCCTATATATTCTTTTTTTTTTTTTAACATCTTTATTGTAGTATAATTGCTTTACAATGGTGTGTTAGTTTCTGCTTTAAAACAAAGTGAATCAGCTATACATATACATACATCCCCATATCTCCTCTCTCTTGCGTCTCCTTCCCACACTCCCTATCCCACCTCTCTGGCTGGTAACAAAGCACCAAGCTGATCTCCCTGTGCTATGCGGCTGCTTCCAACTAGCTATCGAGTTTACATTTGGTAGTGTATAAATGTCCATGCCACTCTCTCATTTGTCCCAGCTTGCTCTTCCCCCTCTCCATCTCCTCAAGTCCATTCTCTACATCTGCATCTTTATTCCTGTTCTTCCCCTAGGTTCTTCAGAACCATTTTCTTTTTTTTTTTAGATTGCATGTATATGTGTTAGCATATGATATTTGTTTTTCTCTTTCTGGCTTACTTCACTCTATATGACAGACCCTAGGACCATCCACCTAACTACAAATAACTTAGTTTCATTTCTTTTATCCCTGAGTAATATTCAATTGTACACATGTACAACATCTTCTTTATCCATTCATCTGTCGATGGACACTTACGTTTCTTCCATGGCCTCGTGATTGTAAATAGAGCTGCATTGAACATTGTAGTACATGACTCCTTTTGAATTATGGTTTTCTCAGGGATATATGCCCAGTAGTGGGGTTGCTGGGTCGTATGGTAGTTCTATTTTTAGTTTTTTAAGGAACCTCCATACTGCTTTCCATAGTGGCTGTATCAATTTACATTCCCACCAACAATGCAAGAGGGTTCCCTTTTCTCCACACCCTCTCCAGCATTTATTGTTTGTAGATTTTTTGATGATGACCATTCTGACAGGTGTGAAGTGATACCTCACTGTAATTTTGATTTGCATTTCTCTAATGATTAGTGATGTTAAGCATCCTTTCATGTGTTTGTTGGCAATCTGTATATCTTCTTTGGAGAAATGTCGATTTAGGTCTTCTGCCCATTTTTGGATTAGGTTGTTTGTTTTTTTGATATTGAGCTGCATGAGCTGCTTGTAAATTTTGGAGACTAATCCTTTGTCAGTTGCTTCATTTGCAAATATTTTCTCCCATTCTGAGGGATGTCTTTTCATCTTGTTTAGGGTTTCCTTTGCTGTGCAAAAGTTTTTAAGTTTCATTAGGTCCCATTTGTTTATTTTTGTTTTTATTTCCATTTCTCTATGAGGTGGGTCAAAAAGGATCTTTCTGTGATTTATGTCATAGAGGGTTCTGCCTATGTTTTCCTCTATGAGTTTTATAGTGTCTGGCCTTACATTTAGGTCTTTAATCCATTTTGAGTTTATTTTTGTGTATGGTGCTAGGGAGTGTTCTAATTTCATTCTTTTACATGTAGCTGTCCAGTTTTCCCAGCACCACTTATTGAAGAGGCTGTCTTTTTTCATTGTATATTTTTGCCTCCTTTATCAAAAATAAGGTGACCACATGTGTGTGGGTTTATCTCTCGGCTTTCTATCCTGTTCCATTGATCTATATTTCTGTTTTTGTGCCAGTACCAAACTGTCTTGATTACTGTAGCTTTGTAATATAGTCTGAAGTCAGGGAGCCTGATTCTTCCAGCTCCATTTTTCGTTCTCT